>NC_018324.1:1353142-1390341 GCF_000234665.1 Leishmania mexicana MHOM/GT/2001/U1103
GACTGGTGCTCATGGTGACCTACAGTAAGCGATGGGCAGAGCTGGGAAGTATTTGATGGAGACAGTCGTTGCCTTTATTAGGCAATGTTGTTGGGAGGGATACTCGCGCGCTTGCCGGTGCGTGTCTATCTTTGGGGGGTTTGTGAGAAAGGGAGAGATCGGTGCGTATCGAGAATCTTAATCGCGCTTAAGAAAAAAGAAAAAATTGCGCGTGAGCGTGAGTGTACGTATATTAGAGAGACGGTGAAGAGTAGTGCGGCTGTGTCTGTGGCAGGGACGCCCTCTGCGTGAAGATCCCCTGCCTCCGAGTGACGGGGAAGGTGGGGCCGCAGGGGATGTCGGAGGCGAAGTGGAGCGTGCAGCGCAGAATGTCGTTCGTGCGAGCCCGGCGCACACACGAAGAATACACCCGACGTTTGTCGACACGAGAGAGAGGGGAGAGGGGAGAGGAGGGTGAAGTAAGACGTTTCCATGCACAAGGCAACGAGGGGGGGGGGCAGAAGTACCGCCTGGAAAAGAAGGCGGCAATAGCGGTGGCGAGGGCTGCATACGGCGTGACGACGACGAAAACCCACATTCGCCAAACATCACGACGACGTTTCGCGCCAAGCTTGCCTGCAAAGAAAGCCCACCGCCCGCAGAACGAGAGATGGAGAGAGAGACATGCGTGGTGCAGAGTCAAGAAACGGTGGTGAGGCCCACCCAAGGTGGAACGAGAGGAAGGAATAGGCGTGCGCCATACTTTGCACTGCTGCCTGTTCCTTCCCTCATCCGCCCTCCGCCAGCACCAGCAAAAAAATGATACAAGGACGCAAACAAAAGCATCCCACGCACTGCATCACGTCTCTAGCTGTGATACGCGCCGTGCTCCCCATCCACGAAGAGAGAAGAGCACAAGAGAAGAGAACCATCGCCACAGCGGCACACTCATCGGGAGAGAGAATCTACGAGGTGCGCTGGCCCTTGCCTACCTCCACCGCTGAGGCAAACGCGCGCACGGGTGCACGCACACATACGCGCACATGCGCGCCATCTAATCTATCGAAAGGAGTGTGCGCGCACCCACACCGACAGGGGGAAGAAAAGGGAATCAAAAAAAAAGCGCAAGCGTAAAAGGGCAGGAGCTTGAAGCGCGCTACATGTTTGCTGGCACGCTGACTTTCCTTGCACGCTCCCTCGCGCTCGCTGAGCTCGCCTCCGTGCCCGCGACAACAGCACGCTGCCTGTTTGCGTGAGGTGTGAGTTGGCGATCGGAAAGAAGACGTCGAACCGTGTCGACCGCCTCTGTCGACTCCAACTCAACCGCCGTCACCAGCTGAGCGTTGCACCGGATGACCAAGCAACACTCCGCCCGGTGAACCTTGCTCTGGTGAATCACTCCGCTGTTGTAAGCGCGAAGACCGCACCACACCTCCACCGTGTCCGCCCACCGTATGCACACCTCACACGACGGGTTACTTGCATGGACACTGTTGTTCCCGCTGCTGTTGCTACTGCGTCCTAGCAGCATCGAGGCCCGCGCCAACATGGGCGGGTGCACCTTGTCCAGAGTAATGCGGAAGCAAACTGCCGCCGATGTGGAAGACGACGGAGGCAGCCGCTCAATGCGCAGCCAACGGCGCCCAACACCTCGGCGCGACGCATGGTGCTTCCACACTGCAAGCCCCTGTACCACGCACTGCCTAAAAGCCGAGGAGCTGTTGCTACCGTGTCCGCCGTCAGGCCGCGTGAAACTGCGTTGCCGCGGGCGGCTACGATTGCGGTTGCTATCGTGCGCCTCTTGCAGAGGCAGCGCAGGCGTTGCGCGGGGGCGAGAGCTCGACGAAGAGGACGAGGACGACCGTGATGAGTGTGTGGGGGCTGGACTATGGAAAAGTGCGCAGCTCTGATGCGGCGGCAGTGACGACGGCGGCAGCGGGGCGCTGCTCCCAGATGCGACCGAGACAGTGTCCTCCATACACTCCGCGACGGCCGCGCCGGCGGGTGAAGAGACGTGCTGTGGGCGGCAACTCGACGGGGGCGCAGTGGATGAGCGAAAGCTTCGCTGGGAAGCCGTAGAGTTCTGCGATTTCATCTCAGCCGCAGATTCAGTAGAGGCCTCCGGTGCGGCAGTCGCATTGCTCCGTAGGCACGAGGACGGCATCACTGAAAGCACGGCGGAGGAGGACATCGGAAACACTGCCGTGCTTAGCCGTCGTCGCTCATGCACATCGGCGGTAGCACTGCGGCGTGGCTTGACATCGAGAGATGATGAGACGCCGGCAGAGGCAGCAGCCTTTGACCAGAGACTCCTGTTTTGAGACGGCGGCGGCGGCGCGGACGCTGCTGTGGCTGTGTTCGCAGTACTGCTACCGCTGCTCCTGCTACTGGTGGTGATGATCGCGCCTCCGCCCCGCTGCGTGGAGGAGGCAGCATGGGCCTCATGGCTGCGTTGCCCAGAGCGCAGAAGCAGCCGGGGCACGAAGGCAGAGGTGGGACGCTGCAGCAGTGCGTGCGTCGTGGCTGGCGGAAGAATAGAGGGTCGACTGAACGGTTCTGAGTGTGAGGGAGACAACGACGCGGTGGCGAAAAGATGAGGCGGATGCAGCTGTGGTGATACATGAGCGCGCTCGTCGCGCCGCCAATGTGGGAAGAATGCGGTCGTGAACTCTGTGCTGTAGGTCCGTGTCACTGCAGCCGAATCCGCCTTTGCCGGCACCGTCGTCCGTTCAGGGAGATGGGAGCTCGAATTGGGGTCTAAGGCGCCGAGGGGCGTTCTCTTCCATGATTGCTGCTGCGGCTGTCGTGTATTCCTGCGGTGCGCATACGAGCCAGGGTCGAGAAACGACTTGGAAGGGTCTGGCTGCCGCATCTGCCAACATGGCGCCCCTTTTGCCGAGTCCTTCGACATTGCCTGAGCGCTGCCGTCGCACGACGGCGCACGACTGCTGGCCACCGAAGCGGCTGGGGTGCTGTTGCGGCTTTGATACTGACCAGCGAGGGTCCATGGGAGAGTACCCAGCAGCGAGGTGGCGGCCCACAGCACGGCAGGGTCTGAGTGGGCGTACAGCGACTGCGGCGCGAATGGACGGGGATGAGGATCAGGACGGTTTTCTGCCACTGCCTGCGACACCTCCTGGGCCTCCGCCAAGGGGATTTGTCGCAGCACGGAGGACGACTCGTGGCAATGGCGCCTCTGTGAGGAGGTTCCCGCAGTTGAGACAGGAGAAGAGGTGCGCTTGTCAAACTTCGTAGACTCGAGAAGGCGTCCCTGGACGTTCTGCTGCGTTAGTGGCATCAGCGCGTGCACAGCATCTTCGAAGCCTTCCCTGTCGCAGCTCTCGGTTTCGCGGCAGCGCGCGGTGCCAGCGAGTGAAGTGCTCAAGTGCGCATTAGCGCTAAAGTCGGCATCCGTGGCGGGAGGCGGGGAAGGCAGAGGCGAAGGAGGGCCTCGGGGCGAGGTGCCAGCGGAAGATGAGCAGAGACTGGGAGAGATGGAGGGGGCCAGGACGATGGTGCGCACCTTGCGTGGCGGCCACGGCCCACCTAACGGCGGAGGCGCTGAGCCCGCGGCGGTGGCTGACTTTGGTGGAGGGGGCGGAATGCGTAGCGCACGATCGACGCAAACGAGTTTCGGGACATCGCGGCCCTCGGTAGGGTCAACAGCCTCTATCCAGGAAGAGCTGCTTCGGTCTGTACTCGGGGACCTCTCGGCGCGCGGCCTCGTTGCCGACCGCTGGGGTGGAGAGCGCAGCAGCTGTTGCTGTGCCTCCCCCGCGGCGTCCTCACTTCCCTCAGACCACATTCTCGTCGAGGGGAGCGGCCTCGTGGGCGTGCGCCGCTCCTTTGCACCGATAAAGCGACCGTTCCCGACGTTGTCGCCCACGCCTTTCCCGCCACTGCTACAGGCGCTTCTGCTCGTCGTGACGCCCACCACCTCCTCGAGAGGTGCACCCGCTCTGGTGACAGGACCCTCGCAGTGGTCCTCGACGTTATACAGCGATGGTGGGAGCATCACGCGCGCCGCAGTACGCTGCTGCCGTTGCAGGAGTTGCGGGAGTACCTCGGCAGCGGTGCCTAGCTGCTCATAACGCAGCCGCACCGCCGCGATCCGGTGCGTGTCAGAGCCGTCGGAGCACCCCATGAAGCGCAGGTGGAGGTAAAGGCGCACCGCTTCTACGCCTGTCGCAGGCGTAGACGAGCTGATTAGCACGGCGAGATGATAGAATGTGCGCAGGGGAACCGTTGTCGTGCACACACCAGCCGCCCCACTCGCAGTCAAATTCCACTCTGTCACCACTACAGGCCGCAGCGAGACCCCGTCCAGCCGTTGCGCGCTGGTCGCCAGACTTACCACGCAGCGAGTGGGAAAACAGCGGCCATCGACGAAGAGTGGGGTGGCAGAGATGCGCAGCACCGACGTCGATGTGGAGGCAAAGAAGGGTGGTCCCAGGTTCGTAATCTCGCACGTGGCGGTGGTCGGACGCGTTCGCACGGATGGGTTCAGCCAGTAGCGCAGCCCTTCAGCGGTGGGGTTCAGCGCCGCCGAATCGGTCCCCTCGGCTTGCGATGGATGCACCGTGTAGAAGCATGCGTCCGCCCCAGCACCTGTGAAGTGCACAAGGCGCTCTAGTGCATCCAAGGAGCAGCCTGGCTCGCAGGCAACGGAGGAGGATGGAGAAGAGAAGAAGGGCGGTGAGAAGTGCTCTGGTGCACAAGACTGCAGCTGCATGACTGAGTCGTGTCTTGACTACTTCCCACCCACATACACACAAAGAAAAACGAGACACAGGACAACGGCGGCGACAACGGTGTCAAGCCTGATGGTGCTGTAGTGTTTCGCGGTTCCTCGTTATGCGATCACGGGTAGGGTGCGCTCTTCGGTGACCGCGCAGTCTACGAGGTAGACGATTTGCGCATATCAGAGGCACAGAAGGGCGAGAAGTCTGCCCGAACGTCAACGTCTGCACAAAAGTGCGCGCGTCTGTGAGCGAGTGAGATGCATCCGGTTGCCACCAAGGAGCAAAGACAAGGAGCAAAGACGAGGAGCAGTGCAGAGGGGTGTGGCAGTAAGAGATGGTAGAGAGGGCACAGGAGGCTTCGACTTGCTCCGTGCTCTTCATTCGATATCTGTGTGAGCTCCAGTAACGAGAGCGCAAGGGTGTGCGCGCTGTAGAGCACCAGCACACGAACACATCTGCACGAACGACTCCCACCGCCCGAGAAACAACAGGGGGCGGCGGAAGGGAAAGGATATGCACCAGCGCAACACTGGAAAGGGAGCGTGCCGCTTGTGGGGAGAAAGAGAGATGTGTAAGTCGCAAGGCAAAACACGCGCAGCCAAGGCGCTGTTGCTTGGAATCCTTTCCAATGGTGGGCTTTCCTTTCCTTGTCGGTCCTTTTCTTGTCTTTCAAGGTTGCATGGCAAGACACAGTCACGCTCGCATGAGCATGTGGGAGAGCGAAGAAGGGATGGTGGCATGCTTGTGATCATCAGGCCTCGTCGACGTACACCACTCCTCTTCCCAGTTACCGACTCATCAAGATCATCGAAAGCGTCTCCCTCAAGGTGAGGTGGGCGAAGAGGAGGGAGGGATCTGTCACATCACTTTAGTCGCCTGCCCATCAACACCAGTTTCCCTTCCCTGATGCACATACACGCGCAAACAGCACTGCTGAGACTATCTAGGCACCGCTCAGCATGCACATGCCCTGCCTCAGCTCCTCTTCCGCTGTGTCTGGGGAGCGCCTGAGCCGACACCGCTCGCCATCTTGTAGTGCGAGCCGCGGTGCGCGAAGGAGGTGTTGATGTACGGCAGCGGTGCCGACTCATCCACGAGCCGCTCGATGCTCTGGTACCGCTCCCACTCCCACCGCTTCTTTAGGCGATACCACGTGAAGCCGGCGTTCTCGATGTTGTGGTCCGCGAACATGGCACTCACGTTGAAGTCACGCCGCTGCAGAAAGCCGAGATAGTAGTTTGCGTAGAGGCACTCCATGACAATCGGCCACGCCTTGGGCGGAACGTCTTTAGCGCATTTTTGCGCGTGCAGCATCTCGTCCTTGACAATGCACATGACGTCAAAAAGGACCTTGCGCACGGCGCGATCACGAGACGCCAGAGGAATGTTCTTGAGCAGTCCGAGGTTCACGTGGTTGTCCGCGCAGAGGTCGGCGGGCAGCATCGTGAAGCCGAGGCGCGCGTACTTTTTCCAGAACATCACACAATGGTTTGTCAGCCCGGTTGCACGGCCAATGTGGGTCATGAGGTGCTCCGTCGCCTCGTCTTTTATGTGCGTCACCTCAAGCAAGGAGTTAAAGAAGTAGCCGTAGAACTTGTCGAAGTGGTCGAAGAGCTGCTGCACGTTTCCGGGTTGCTGAATGACGCGCAGGCGGGCATCAGTGAAGCCGCGTACAAAAGCCTTCGTCATATGCGGGTTGCGCTCCACGGCGGCGGCGAAGGGGCGCAAGACGGGGTGGGAGTCGGTGAACTGCCCCGTGCACATCTTCCGCTTCTCCATGATTGCGCCAACGGACTCTTTCCAGAAGATCAGCTTCATACCAGCGCCGGTGCTCTTCATTCCGTGTTGCGAGTGCACCTCGAGCATAGACCACCGAGCCTTATTCAGCGACATCGCCAGGTTCCACAAGGCGTAGTAGTCGCGCCGCATCGCTTGGTCAGGGTATCCCATCTCGCCAATGCGGTAGTGAAAGAGGTCGAAGTCACGCAGCTCATCTTCCAGCTTTATGTAATCCACCTCAGCGGAACCGATGGCGGTGCCGGTGGCCTCGGCGCGATCGGCGCTCGCCTCGTTGATGCGACGCCACATATCCTCCTTGCTCAGCTCGTTCTGTGGGAGGGCGCGGTAGTAGTCTGCAGCCTCCTTGTTGCGCATAACGCGGGAACCGTCTGCCGTAACGCGGCTGACACCCTTCGCGCTGTCACTCTGCGGGCATGGGGAGGACGAGAGAGAAGAGGTGGTCGGTCGTGCTGTGACCCCGATCGCCGCTGCTGCTGCCGCCGCCGGCCTCGCAGCGGATGCCGAGGGTGGGGAGCTCAGCGACTTAGGGTCTGCTGCAAGACTCATTGGGGACTTGCGCGGCGTCACATTCAGCGCTGCTGGTGGGGCACGACGTGGCAATGATGAGGTATGGGAAGCCGGCTCCTGAGCATGGCGATGCGCTTCGGTACCAGTGTGAGGGGGAGAGGGAAACTTGCCGGTCATGGCCACCGAAGTCATGTACTCTGCTTGAGCAGCCTGGATAGCGGCCTGGCTGCCGGGCTGCTCGCATGGTAGCACACCCCCGCCGTCGGTTCGGAAAGTGACATCTGCTTTTTCGTGCGCCGGCTTCACGAAGGCAGAGATGGAGCCCGCATAGACGCCGATGCCCTGGAAGCCTTCACTGAGGCCCATCTCTCGGGAAAGACGAACGCCTTGTGGTGTTTCTGTCTGCGGTGCTGTGGTGGCAGCAGCCGATGTCTTCGCAGTGGTAAAAGTACAAGAGGGCGGAGAGGAGGCTGTAGACTGGCGGCGCAGCGCAGCGGGGAAGACAGGGTAGTGCCTCGTCGATACCGCACCAACGGCGCGGGCCGCACGAAAGGATCTCATGGGGCGGAGGGAGGGGGGACGGGGGGCGTCAAACTACACAAGTCGCGGCGATAATCAGCAGGTACACGATAGCGGGTAAAAACAGACGTCTAGGCCACGCGGATGATGACGCTGGTGCAACGTGTAATGTCAACAGTGGAGAAAAAAGGAGAAGGGAAGAGAGAGAGGCTGCTGGTGGGCCTTGCACGGAAACCTCTGATGATAGAGACATACGTGTGACGATGCGTCCAGCTCCACAGAGCCGACACCGGCGCACGAAAGAGTTTCGTGGCGAACAAGTGCTTTACGACGCCGGCGGAGATTCGGAGGGGTAGGGGGTGGGGCAGCGAAAGGGATTCGAGAAGAGGTGGATAGAGCTGGTAGAGCTGATAGAGGCCTAGCTCGCGCATGGGACAGTGTTACTTGGGGTGGGGTTGCACCAAGCGCGGAGAGACTAGGCTTCTTTCCCGGAGCAGCGGTGGAAGGAAAGGTGCAAGTTTCCGGCCCCTCACAGCTGCTGCGGGGAAGGAGAGACGTGCCGAAGGGAGAAAAGAGAGAAGGAGTGGGATGCGTACACACAAGACATGTCCGGAACAGCTGTATGCTGCCGACATAACTCTCCGGCTTGCTCTCCCCATTCGCTCCATCACCTTGCTCTTCCATGGCCTGCACAGTCAAGCCATCGCAGCACACAACACACCTTCCTCGTCCTCCTCGCCATAACTCAAGAGAGGGAGGGGGTGGGGAAAGTTGCCGTTGTTCGCGTAACGAGACCTGCCACAGAGCATCACGCCTGTACGCTTGCGTGAGATAAAAAGCAGAGAGGGAAAGAGGAATGGCACGCGCTGCAAGCGATGCGGCAGAGGTGCACTGCAGACACAGGGGAAGCGAAAAAGATACGCATGCGCAGAGACACGGACTTGGGGCACGCAATGTCCGCGCAATGAACGCATGCCTCAGGGCCTTTGCTGCGCACTCGTTGAGTAGCGTGGGCTCTCGGCCGTGTCTCTATTCTGAAGCAGGCACTGCTCGTCCTTCAACCTCGCGAGCAGCACCTCCGCATCTTGCGGAGTCTGTATGAGTTCAAGAAGCAGATGGGAGGGCACAAGGGACCATAGAAGCGACAGGTCGCTGTCTGGCGGTGTCAATGGTACAGAGCTAGTCGGCACACCCGCACGCTCAGCGGCACTGCGATAAACTCTGCTGCCACAGACGAATCCGCCACCACGCACCTTGTTGCAGTGCCTCTGCTGCAACAGAGCTGCCCGGTAGCGACGCGTAGGGAAGCAGTGTGGACCTATGTGATAGGTGGCGCAGAGTCCACCCCCGCACCCGTGTGCCGTGTTGGCGACGCAGGGCGACGTCAGTGAAGTTCCCGCCGCGCGGACACTGGTGATGCCGCGGCTGTTGCGCTGGTATACCGCTGCTTCATTAAAGGTGAGTGTCTGAACAACTTTGCGGGGCGTTTTGTTCTGCCGCAGTAAGGCTGCGCATGCGTCGCTACATACGTGCGTGCAAGTGCCTCCCGGGGAATGAAAAAGCGATGCACAGCGTCTGCACGCTTCAAGCTGCAGTGCGCACAGATCATGCGACGAGCACGAGAAGGCGTTGTCCATAATGTGCTCTTACGGGGAGAGGGGTCGAGGAAAGCTCACACGCGATGTAGTGATTAGGAAACCGTACGTGTTCAAAGGAGAGCGCCGAGGCTAATGTTGGCTGCGCGTCACTGAGTGCGTGCTGGCCGAGAATGCACGTGTGAGACAGCGTGCGTGGGAGTCAGCACGCCGTTTCTTCGCGTATTTCCAATCTTTCGGGCTGCATAAAAGAGCAAAAATGAGAGATTTCATCGCCGATGCAGCCCAAGGCGCTGCTTAGGGAGTGATAGAGATGATCTTGAGAGGATAGCCGGAGAGAGACACACACATGGGTGGGGAGTGGGGTGGAGGGAAGTGGAGAAGATAGGGGAAAAAAGTTGCAGGCAATATGGCGACGCACAAGCAGAAGGAAAGCCAAAGCCAAGGGTCAGCGCTGCAAGAACCCTCCACCACACCACGCCACGCCTCCCTTCATCAGAGAGGGGGTCTCAGACTTGTCCTCATCTCTGTCCGTCACATTATCGGATCGCGGCCAATCGGCGTGCCAGCCAAGGAACGGCAAGCTGTTCTTAACCCCCCCCCTTCGTGCAAAGCCTCTCTGTTCGCGTGCACCTCTTCCGAGATGGAGTGATGAGAATGAAGGCCGCCAACAGACGCAAGCCCGGCAGGGAGAGGAGGAAAACTCCTCGCAACCGCAAGTAGAGAAGTCATCAAAAGAGAGGGCCAACCAGCCCAACAAATGTTGGGCGACCGCGTTTGGAGAGGTGCAGGGATGCAAACAGTATGTGTATTGCAGCCGCGCCGTGCTGGCCGCAGGCGCTCATCACCATTCCGCCATAATTGGGGTGGACAAATCGCGCGGCGTCTTTGCTACGCTCGCGGGTAACATGTATCCGCTAAGCAGACGCCTGGGCGAGGGCTAGACCTCGTCCACTCCCCCCATAGTCGCACTTATCCGTGTTAATGCATCAGCTCTGCATTTCGATTAGGTCCATCTGGGTGTACGCGCCGCCCGTCGTCGGTGCTCCGCCCAGCGTCGGGGTGAGCAAGGAGGCCCGAAGAAACAACCTGAGCGGTGGCCTGTGCGCTCCCCGACGTAAGCTGCATAGCCGATTGATGTCGGGTCCGCCAGATTGCGGTGCGTAGGGGTCGGGAGAGGGGTAGCGGGGCACGGCCGAGCACCGGCCTAGAATACATGCAGTAGCCCCTCCTCAATAGCTGCGCTCGAAGTCACCTATCCTTCGACTAGCGCTGAGGAGAAAAAGAATGTTGAGGGAGGTTTGTCACCGCCCAGGTCGCATTGCGGCAATCGGAGGTGGCCTTCGCCGACTCGGCCTTGCGCTTCAGCCGCCGTGGTTCTCAAGTCGTCATCTTGCTTCTCCTTCCCTGCCGTCTGCTGAGTTGCATGTTTGCAAACTATGATGGAGACTATTGTGCGTGGCGGGTGAGCGGGGCTGCACCACCTCACCGAACACTTCTTGTCTGCCCAGAGGCGTACATGCAGGGAGGAGGTCAGCTAAAAGAGTTTCAGTCCCATTCATGTGCACGCACACGACTTCGCACACAATCCTACCTTGCCTTCGGCCCGGCATGGTCGCCCCCCCCCTCTCCATATGAACGCGAGTATTCGTGCTTCGCTTTGCCCAATCATCGTTCAAACGCCCCTGAGAGGTGTAGCGGCACGCTGTAAGCGTGCACGGTGTGTGCACAACCGCACCACAGAAAAAAAGAAAGCAAAGAAACAAATATGTGTTCAGAGCGGCTGGCACACGTGTGCGAGGGATGCAGAGCGGCAGAAAGGGGAAAGGGAGGGGGGAATGCGGCCGCGCAGGACAAGCCAGTAGCGCTTACAATACAAGCACACGTATATGTGGTCGCGTATCTGTGGATATCAGCGTGCACGTCATCGCCTTCCTCCCCCCAAATCCGACCTCCATCACAGCAGTTCACGAGGGGACAGAGGCAGGTGTGTTCCATCCTTCATGCAGTCACAAGTGCGAGAGCCCAATAATAGGAGTGTAAAGAGCAGCAGCGCTACTGCAGTTTCCCGTGTTCTCATCACGTGGATCGATCAGTGAGGAGTGCCTTCGCACAGTCCAAGCTGCGCCACTCACTTCATTAGCGCACTCACCACCACCTCCGGCTCGATCACCTTCAAGTCCTGGTAGGTCTGCCCAACGCCCACGAACACGATGGGCTGACCGAGTTCGTACACCATGGAGAGCGCTGCGCCGACCTTGTCGTCGATCGTGTCGAACTTGGTCAGCACAATGCCATCGATACCGCGCGACCGAGACCCGACAGGCGCGAAGTCCACGAGACACTGATTGAACTTGCGCAGCTGATCGATGCCATTGTTGCCCACTAGAGCCTCGCCAACAAAGAGGACGAGATCCGGTTGATTGTCATGGATGAGCTTTGCCAAGGCTCGCATGCGAGACTCGTGATCCTGCATCCTGCCAGCCGTGTCGACCATTACTACGTCGATGTGCTGCTTGTTTGCCTGCGCCATTGCTGCCGCAGCAACGGCGGAAGGATCGGTTCCGTAGCCTAGCTGAAAGACAGGGACCCCCAAGCACCGCCCGTGCACCCCTAGCTGCTCCACCGCACCATGTCGGAAGGTGTCGCCGGCGGCCAAGAGGACCGAATTACCGTTCTGTTGCAGCCAATAGGTTATCTTTGCGAGGGACGTAGACTTACCCACCCCATTCACGCCGCAGAGGACAATGGAGTAAGGTTTCCCGGCGGCCTTGGCAGCGGCCACGTCGCGTAAGAGGTTCACCTCGCGCTTCGGCTGCAGAATGCGACGCAGCGAGGCCATCATGGCGTCCTCGACGGTCTTGTAGAGCGAGTCGAACGTGCCGAGCCGCTTGCCAGCTAGGGAGGCCTCGACAGACTTGCACACGTGCTCGGCAACCTCCACGGCAACGTTCTTCGCAATGAGCTTCTCGCGCAAGTCAGGGATGATGTTCTTCAAGTCCTCTGCGTCTACCTCTCGGGTGCCGACATAGGAGCGCAGCCACGTCGCCAAGCGACCACGCGACTGCCCCTCCCACTCTCGCTCCTTCACCGGGGCAATAGCACCATTAGGCAGGCGCTTGATGTACGTCTCGCGCTGTATGCTAGCCTGCGCCTGCAGCTCCGCCTCGGTTGCCTTCTTCTCGTGTAACTGCTTCTCCACCATGGGGTCGTGAACGGCCCCGGGGTTGTCCCACCTGGTCGGCTTCTTGCCACGCTTCTTGGCCGAGCCGCTGGATGCCGCCGCCTCCGATGCACCACTTGCATTGCTCTTTCCAGGACCGCCGCCAATAGTGAGACGACGACCATCTTTAGTCACGATAACCTTGCCTGCATTCTGTGTGGCGGGCTGCTGGGGGCTGTCCCCATACACGTCGTCGTCCGCGTCGTCCTCCTGCGCGGAGACGCTGTTGCTTGCCTCTCCCGCGGCACTACTGCTACCGCTGCACGCAGCCTCATCCCTATCCTCGCCTTCTACGCCATGCCGCGAGGCCGCCTCCTCGCTGGCATTGAACTTCGCGAGCAGCGCGGCGTACTCCGCACTGAACTCCATCAAGTTTGCGGCCGGCACCTGCTTGCTGCTCCCTTGAGTGTTGAAAAAGAAGTCCTGCTGGGCAGTTTGCTTGCCGTATTTCTTAGCAAAGGTAGTTGCGATGTCGCGCAGAAAAACGTGCATGTAGTGCGGCTTGAAGAACTTGGGATACACCGCGACGACGAAGAACCTGGCGTCGTTCTCCAAGGTCCACCGCAGCTGGTAGTCGTCCACGTTGTATTGCGCGTGACCCGCACGATCCTCTAGCAGCACTTCCTGGATCAGTTTGTTCACCATGGTACGCCGCCCTGTTTCGTGGGTTGTACACTGCCACAGCACCACGCCGCTGTCGCTCACAATCGACAGTGTATCAATCATCCTGCCTATACCGCTGACGCTCTTTCTCTTGGTTGTTCTTAAAGCTGCACTAGCGGCACATCAAGTGGAACATGCGAACACCGTACGTGTGTACGTGTGTATGTGTACGGGGGGGGGGGGGTAGAGTCAGTGAAAGGCAATGAAAAAGGAAGACAGACTCACAGATTGGCAGGCATGAAGAGACACCGCTACCCACCACACACACAGAGACACCTCACTCGCTCTCATCGCTGATGGAATGGGAGTCTGTTAGACGCAGGAACAAAAGCGCGCGGGCCCCTTGTGTGTGCGTGTGTGTGTGTGTGTGGGAGGGGGAGGGCGTAGTAACGCTGCGGAGATGGGTATCACAGAGGGTACGTGCGTATACAGCACTGGTAAGCACTCGCTAACCTCACAGCTTGACATGCATGAGGCAGTGGCGCCCTTTTTTCGTTGCGCTTCGCGCTAGCTTATGACGCCGTATCAGTATGCTGTGCTGCCTTCTCCGCAACTCATCAACTCAGCCTAGCGCGATTGCCGTCAATTATGTAGTGTACCCTCACCTGCAGTATGCATCACTTCTTTTTCGCCTTTGTTACTGTTGTTGCTGGAAGCTGTGGAGTACAGCTTCGCCTTTCGTTCAACGTGCCAGTCGATGGAAGCAACCGCGAAACGGAAGAGGACGGGACGGGCGCCTCACTATACAGAGAGAAAAAGACACACGCACCACACGGAAACAGATAACAGCATGCAACAAGCCCCAGAGAAAGCGCACAACCTTAAGTTCATCCGTGGGAGGGAGCCAGTGGAGACAAGGAACAAGTGAGAACAGCGAGTGAGATACACGTGAACGTTTTAGAAAGCGCACACACGGGGGACAGCAACTATAACTTGGTCGTCGGCGTTGCAGCACACGTCCATCACGCAAAGCGAGGTGGAAGGGGGGAGGGTTCAATCGAACCCCGCAAAGCCTGTCAACACGAACGCGTCGTAGTACTTCTTCTTGTGCAGCTGATGGCACCAGTTCCACGCGGATGTAAGCCTTCCGTCGATACAACTGCCGCCGTCGTCGCCAGAACCGTCAAAGGCGTGCTTGAAGAAGTCGCTCAGGATCATCATCATCAACTCGGCGTAGCTATGATACTTGGAACGCAGCAGGTTTCGAAGACCGGGGTAGTTATCGTACTCGTGCGCCACCTGCGGCTGCCCTTCCTCTTCCTCGTCCTCCTCGTGGAAGACGTAGCGCAGCGCATGCAGCGTCTGCACAACCGGTTTTACCAGCCGAGGGATGACGGTGTACTTGTCGATGAACACCAGAGGGTTCGGCACGTCGCGATCGCCGAGGTGAATTACCTTTATACCAACCCATCCACCCATGCGCTGCTCCGTGTCGCGCACGAGGCGAGACATGACCCCGTAGCTCCTCGGTGCCGAGCACATGCGGTGAAACCCCTGCCCGGTGTTCGATACGACGTATTGACCCTGCCCCTCCACGAGCATGTCGTCCTCGGCGGCCTCCCACAGATTCAAAATATTCTTTTGCACGTTTTCCCACAGCAGCAGCGACTCGGCGACGTACTGACAGTGCGTCGCGTGGCTGTGCGTAAAGCAGGCACCGCCGCGGCCGTGGCGAATGGAGATGCTATAGACGTCGTCCGATGGAAGAGACTCAAAGTCGCGGCTCAACCAGCGCCGCAAGGTACGAAGCGGCCGCGTGTTGAACTGAATGAACGAATACACATCGTCAATGCTGCGCAGGCAGTGCTCGATGACCTCCTTCCTGTGCCCATCGCCTTTCCCGTAGCGTTCGATGAGGCTCTGCATGCCAGCCTGCTTCTCAGCCCCCTTCCGTTTCAGATAATCAGTGCGGACGACCTCGTCGTCAGCGAGGGTCTCGCAGTGGATACTAGAGAGGGCCGCCTCCACGGTCCGCACCGGTATGACGAGCGTGCTTTGAATGGCAAGAGCGCGCTGAATAGACTGCTTCTGCACATCCTGCAGCATCATCATTAGCTTGCCAAACTCTCCGCGGTGACTGAAGGGGTTCAGGCGTTTGTGGCGGCGCATAATCTCAAAGAGGTCTTCCAGCAGCGGCACGACCGTGGCCACCTTAACCTCCCCTGCGAGGAAAGAGTTCTTCACGGAACGTGGAATGGCATCCGAGGCAATCGCGAGTCCGACAACGATGTCGATGAACTCGCGCATAGCCACTTCCATACGGCCCTCCTTCCCATAAGGGCGCATGAAGTCATCGACATCATCCGTATACTCACTCACTTTCAGTGCCGCCACTATGAGCTGCAGCTTCTGCCGCTCCAGGTCCGTCAGCCGGAGAGGGTATTGAGAGAAGTGCATGGCTACGTGCTGTTGCTTCGATCCTGTGTGTCTTGTTCAATGGCCTCTACACCGACGCACAGTCGCTCCCGTGGAAGAGAGTTTTGCGCGTGAGCTGCTATCTATTCAACAAAAGAGAAGACTGCGGCGCCACCGTTATCCACTTCTTCCACCGCACACACTCGCACCCCCACGCGCCACGGCTGGCCGCTTCACGAGAAACGGACTGTCGAGTGACGGAGCACTGCCGTGGCCAACAAGCTTCTCTTCCTTTACCAGCTTCTGCGGGTGCCTCAGTGTATGGGCCCGGCACGTGCAAAGGGAAAAAGAGAAGACAAGAGGCGGGGGGAGGGTGGGGGTAACACCGTCAGAAAAACAGGAAAAGAAACCGCACGCACGCGCACCTGCCGAGAGGGTACCACTTGTGTGCTGTTGCTGCGGCGCGCCACGTGTTGCGAAGACCTCTCCAAATGAGGGTGAACAGAAAAAGGATGTGAGAGATCGTGTGTTTGTGTGTGTGTGTGTGTGTCAAATTATAACGGACGGACCGCCTGTTTCTCTACGTTTGTTTGTCTCTGCGGTGACCAAAACGGCGTGCGCTCACGAAACCGAACAGATGCACGCACACGCACGGATACGCGCGGAGGAGCAGTCTCTCTTTTTTTTTGTGCCGGTGCACCTGTTCCATTTGACCATCTACAAGATCATAAAACAGGGTACAACAAGGGGGAGGGGTGAGTAGGAGACGCGGAGACGGAAACGATGGCAAAGCGAAGCAGTGCACGCCATGAAAGGTGCGAAGAGAGAGAGACGTCGCTACGGAAGCACTAGTTGCTGTCGGTGATCTCATGTAGCTGTGTTCATACAGTAGTGTAGGTCAAAGACGAGGAACGGCACCATGACGATGCACGCTGCGGCGTAAAGCTCGCATGCTGCAAACTCACTGCATCCTCCGTACACCTGGCGGTAGTACAAGAGCAGCAACCGTATTATTGTTGCAGCTGCATGCGCAGATGCATTTACGTGTGTCCTAGTGCAGGATCCACTCTGGGAGTGGCTCGAAACCTCTCGTGTATACAAGCACAGTACCTTTCCTATTGCGCGTGATTTGCCTTGCGTGCGCCTCCACCTCCTCCCAGGGTTGGCGTTTCTCTGTGTCGCTGCCTTGCCGGTTGTGTAAGGTCCCCAGTTGGGAATTGGTGTCCCCTTTTTCCACTGTCGAGACGAGTGGCAATGCAACAGTGAAAGAACACACACACGCACACCCACACACACAAAAAAATCAATGGCACGTTCACCGATGGACATTGAAAGGGATGAGAAGACAGAGCAGGGCAGTCACAGTCGATGCGTATGGACAAGGAAGGGGCACGCGGCCCTGGCCTCGCCTCCTCCCCCCCCCTCCTCTCCTCCTCTCCACACTACCTTCCCTTCCCCCCCATCTACTCGTTAATCTCTTCGACGCCGACTCGAGCCAACCTACTCATCTGTTTCGTCGACTCTGCCGCACTACGCGCGCACGCCGCGAGAAACGAACTTTTCACATTCAGAGCCTCCGTGGGGAGTGTGTGTGTGTGTCAACATGCGGCAACACCTCCGCGACGGTTTCACACAACCATAGAGAGAGGGGAGTCCGGTGGAACCGGTAGGAGGAAGCACTAGGAAACCACACACAAAAACGTCTCGCAGAACACGGCGAAAAAGAGAAGTAAAGAAACCAAGCACGAAAGGAGAAGCGCGCATGCTGATATATAGACACGTAAGCCCATGCGCGTGGAGATGGACAACCCGAGACAAGACGTAGTGTGCCGCGTCAACTGTATGCATATAGAGTTTGATGGAAACACGTGAGGGAGGACAAGGGACAAGGAGACACCTGATGTACTCCCCTCCTTTCTTTCTCAGTGTATGTATGTATGTATGTGTGTGTGTGTGTGTGTTTCTGTGCGGTAGATGTGTGTGGGTGGGTGGGTGGGGGGAAGTTGACGTTATAGTACCGCAGATAAAAGGAGGAAAAGTGAAGATCACGAAAGCAAGAAGAAAAGAGGGATGGCAAGAGCTCCTCATCGCATCACCACCAGCACACATAAAATATACGCTTCGCGAGATGGTGACTGTTACACCTGCTAAGCACTAAGACGGCGGTGGCAGCAGAGGAGCACAAGCGGCAAAAAAAAGGAAGCGGTAGACAAGAGAATGAAGGAGAAAGTGAGGCATCCTCCTCCTGGCCACCGGCGATGGCCACCGCTCCCTCCCCTCTGCTTGTTGCACGTGCTCTTCAAATAGATACAGGAGTGGCAAAGACAACGAAGGCAGCGGTGGTGTGCGGCTTGAAAGGCATCAAGAAATGGATTGGGTTCCACTATCGCACTCCCACTGCAACCGTATCCCCTGCCTCCATCCCTCCTGCTTATGCAGGTATTGACCTCCAGCGTTGGCCCTTTCCTTCTCCACATTCGCGTCACAGGAAGGCTGCAGTGACGACGCGGTCGCTGGCAGTTTAGTCCTGCAGCTCCGAGGCATCGACGACGGGCAGGGAAGACACCTCGTCCCGAACGCTCCTGTAGAGCGCGGTGGAGAGGTAGCGCTCACCGAAGGACGGAATGATCGTCACGATTGTCTTGCCCTCCATCTCCGGACGCTCCGCGATCTTCAGCGCCGCGTAAACGTTGGCGCCGCCAGAGAAGCCGCAAAAGACCCCGTCGCTGCGTGTGAGCTTCAGTGTCATCTCAATGGCATCATCACCTGCCACGCAAAACACCTCGTCGATGAGGCAGCGGTCGAGCACGTCCGGCACAAAGCCTGGACCGATGCCCTGAATTTTGTGCGGGCCCGGTTTTCCACCCGACAGCACAGGCGACTCCGTCGGCTCCACGGCAACGATGCGGGCATGACTGCCCACCTTCCTGAGCGCCCGCGCCACACCTGTGAGCGTGCCACCCGTTCCGACGCCGGCTACGAAGCAGTCGACATTGTGGCTCGTCTGCTCCCAAATCTCAGGCCCCGTGGTTTCCTCGTGTATGAGGGCGTTGTACTTGGTTGCGAACTGATCTGCCAAGACGGCGTTGGGGTTCGCGGCGACGATTTTCTTGGCCATGGCCACGGCACCCTTCATGCCGAGAGCGGCAGGCGTGAGGATTACCTCGGCGCCGAAGATACGCAGCAGGCAGCGGCGCTCGAGAGACATGGATTCGGGCATCGTAATGATGACCTTATAGCCACGAATCACACCCAAGTGCGCAAGCGACACGCCCGTGTTTCCACTGGACGACTCGACCACGATAGACTTGCCAGGGATCAGCTTGCCCTCCGCCTCGGCTTTATCGTAGATGGAGAAGCCGAGGCGATCCTTCACGGACGCCATCGGGTTCTCGCACTCCATCTTGAGCACAATCTTTGCCTTGGTGTTGTTCAGCTTGTTTAGGTACAACGCCGGTGTCTGGCCAATCAGCTGATCGATGGACTGCGCCACATTTTTCGTCTTGTCGAACGGTGCCGCCATTTCTTTTGTTTTCCTCTTCTTCGAGCGACTCTGTGTCCCTGTGCGTGTGTGGGGAGGGAAGGGAGGGGGGAGGTGCGGGGTATCCAGCTATCACGTGAATAGAGGAGCAGAGAGAGGCGGTTGTATGTGAACGCGTGTGGTTGGTTCGAATGCTCCTTTGGATGATGGGATCACGTGAAGAGGGAGGGGTGAGGGTGCTGGGAAGAGAGCACCATGCGCGGAGACGACAAAGGCGACAAAACAGGATAAAGTCAGTCAGGGAATCTCGAGGACATGAGGAACGCAGTTCATGGCCACGGTGGCAGCGGGGATTGATGCGCAGCCAAGAGCAAAGCTGGACACACTTCAAGGATGATTGGAAAGATATCGTGTGGGCGGCGTTGTACAGGAACAACCTCGATGCAGCGGGGCATCCGTCTCTCCTACCTTTCACGCGACTCATCCGCCAATGTAAAGCTGATGGAGGGGAAGGGGGGAAGAGAAATCAGCGCTCGGGGTAGTGGAGGCTGCAGGCGGCTCCGTCCCCGAGGTGCGTAAGTTTCTTTTTCGCGTTGCTCTTTCTTCTGTGTAGCTGTGTGGAGCACGCTGCATTGTATCGCAGCTATCTAGTCAGCGAAAACGAACAACCCAGCACCTGTAGTAAAGGGGGAGAGCAATGGCACGGCTCAAAGCGGGAGCTCGTCCGTCGCCGCCAGCTGCACGCCACGCTGCATCGCGGCAAAACGCTCCTGTGCAAGCTTCATCACTTTCGGGAACTGCTTCAGGTGAAGCCTGATCTTCCGTGGAGTCGGCCAGTGGGCCCACACACAGTTGCGCTTGTTGCCACGGAAGATGATCTCCATTAGGTGGCAAGTGGCACAATAAGGACACTCAGAGCTGGCGTGTTTCGCCGGGTCAGCGTAGCGCGCGTGGTACTGCGACATGCAAGCGATATGTCCACTTGCCGTTCTCATCGGAATCCCGTGACGGGTCTGAGTGACGCCAGTGAAGGGGCGTGCGCCGCCGCTGGTTCGCTGTGCGGTCTTGAGAATAGAACGGAACGGAGGCGCCACTACCGGTGCTGCCTGCGTGCGGCGAGTTGGCGACTCTTCTTCGGCCGATGCGCACACGGTGCGAGTCGGAGTGCATGTTACACCTAGCAGCTCGCCGAGCTGCACCTCCGCATCATCGTCAACCCGTTTCTCATCTGCGGGTTGTGACTGCTGCTCGTCCCTCAGCACACTCTCACTGGAAGCCGCCGGTGCTCCAGGCACGTGTAAAACCCCGACCGGCTCCGGGTACAGTGGCGTAAGGTCACGGCAGGTCGCAAACTGAAACGGCACGGCGGCACTCGCGTGTCTAACCAATGTGTCGAGCGTTGTCAGCTCAAGCGTATCTGCGGAGGAAGAGGAAACTGCAGACACAGGAAGCTCTTGCACAGCAGAACGCAACGCCTCCGTTGCCACACTATCCAAGCAGTCGCACAGCGTCAGCACGCCGTCCACGGCGACCTGCCGCATCTCGGGTGCGAGGCGCTCCCACCGATGTACAATGATGCGCCACGAAAGCAGGTCCATGAGCACCTGAAGAGACGGAAAGCAGCCGTAGTAGAAGCGAATTATACGCCGTTCCTCCAGCGTGCGCAGGTTAGGACGGAGGCAAGCTGCCAGTTGTGCCAGTCGTTCGTCCTCGGGTGTCCAGAGTGTCAAGCGAATGGCTGCCTCGGCCAGTGCAAGAAACGCCAGCATGTCCGCTGAAGCCTGCGGCATGGGAAAGTCCTCCTGGGCAGCATGGCGGAGAGCGGCTGGTGAGTTAGCAGACGCCGTCTGGCTTTTGAGAGACGCGGCGAGCTGCTGTGCGAGCCCGTCGGCGAGTGCGTTGCCAGAGTCGCTGACGCCGTCTTCCGCCTTGGCCCTCTTTGCTGGTGGCCGCTGCTGCCCTTGGGAGGAAGAAGCTGGTGGCTGACTCTCCGCATACTTTGCCTTCGCCACCTCCAGCCATTGATAATAGGAAAAACTGTGCGATGTCTCAGATGGGACAAGCAGGCCGTCGCGCCGCTGCTGAAGAGCACTCATTGCACAGAATTTTTCAAACGTCTTCTCGACGCTCATTGTTGTTTGCTCTCTCTCTTTGTGGGTGTATGTATGTCAGGGTGGGAGAGGAGAGGGATGCGCGCGCGAGCGCTTCGTTTTTCTTCGCTTGAGGAGGGAGACGCGGTGGACGGTGCCAACGACAGGAACAAAAAAAATGCGCCGCCGCTTCTAGTGTGGGGGTGGCATGTTCAAAAAGCATGTGAAGATGGGTCGCTCAGCATGGAGAAGACGTGAGGGGCAGCAGAGAGTATTGGGAGTGCGCAGGGATGCAGCTTTCCTGGACCAGCATAGTGGTCCTCACTGTAATGACCATACATGCAAGCACACACGTACACAGAATGCAGTGGGGCATGGGAAAGAGGGCGTATGAGCCACCTCCACCGTAGACCGTAGTCTCTTAATGACGACTCTATGAGAAAAAGCGAGGAACTAAGCACTTCACCAAACCACTGGAGCGTGTTGTTTGGTCTTCGCAGCGGTGGAAGCGCGCACACACACACCTCCCCCCTCCCCCTTCTGGCGCACCATCGACTATTTTTTTTATTTGTTCATAAGGGGGAGGGAGGGAGGAAGTACTGGAATAAACCACACGATATCCCCAAAACTCCTGCGCGAAAAATAGACTCATCAGAGAAATCATCCGGTTACGCGGACATCGTAGCAGGTGCAACCAAGAAAAGAGAGACGGGAAGAATTGGGAGAGAGCGTGCGAGCGAGAACGGAAAGCAGAAAACAAAATAAAGGCAAAGGAGCGCACATCTATAGTTTCCGCACAGTGACACACACAGAGACTGACCGACCGACCGCCAGCTGCCCTGGGAGGTTGAGAAACACGTGCGCGCGATGCTGAAACCCATCTGTTGTACTCTCAGAAGCAGACACTTTGAAAAAGGCGGTAAAAAGGAGGTGGGGGACAACAACAACAAATGAAAGAATAAAAACGATAAAGAGAGCTAGAAAAACGAGAAGGTGCGTGGCGAGCGAATTCGGCGGACGGCCAGGGGTATAAGCCCATCCAACACAGACACACTTGCGGGGCGAGGACACACCTAGCTCTGTATTGTGTCTTGTGGTTTCCTCACGTACTCGAACGTGCGTGTGTGTGTGTGTGTAGTTCACCTTCCCCGCCCCGTCTCTGCCTCTACGCCTTGTCAAGCGTATCAGTTCTGTACTCACAGCCAACCTCTCTCACATGCGAGACGCAGCGGCGATATTCGGTAAAATGTTTTATACGAAAGACAGAAAAGAGGATACTACGCATCACATGTCATCACTCAGCACAAACAGCGTTCTTGCCTCTCTCCGCAGGTGATTACAGCAGTGGATGCCTTTGGTGTCCGTGTTAAATGCACGTTAGTGCGTCCCCTCTGTCGACACACAGCATCAACATCACCCATCATGCATCCGCAACTCCGCACGCCACAGGGAGGAGGGGAGGGGGGCTAAAGTGAGAAAGGAAAGTCAGACATGAACAGAAGATAAGCGGAAGTACGAGGTCAAACATAAAATGAAAAGAGGGAAGTCGATCACCGGTCGTGCACCCTTTATATGCATCCTCACGGGGTATATGAACATGCCTGAGGAGGGAAGGGGAGGTGCAACAACATGCGCTGGCAGCAGAGGAGCCCACAGGAACATGGCTCTCACACCCGAGTGCAAACAAAAAGAGGAACGGAGTGGGTGGTGGTGGACGGAGATGAAGAGACCAGGGGAAGCCCGTGAGTCGCCGCTCGACCAGAAACACACAAATGGAGAGAAGCAGGAGGGAGTACGGCAGTGGCGAGGGAACTCTCGTCAGCATCAAAGCCACAGCAGACGGGGAGGACGGAGTCGGGACAATGTAAAGAGAAACACACAAACACACGCGCGCAGAGCAAAAAGATGTTCGAGCACACGCAACGTACGAAGTGAACTATTTTATCACAAAGGAAAGCAGGGGTGACGTGTCGGACAGAAGAGAGAGTGCGAAAGAAACGGAAGGTGACCAAACAAGAACGGAAAGAAACGAAACGCTGCGAGAGCGCAGGCAGGGAAATCGCCTCGCACACGACTGCATTGCAATGTAAGCCGTGCCGGATTGTATATGTGGACGCATTCATCCGGCATTTCCCAATGATTGCCTGCATGTGTGTGTGTGTGAGTGTGAACGGAGAGCGATATTTCAGACACTGCAAGTACGCCGCTTCTCGGCGTCTCCACACAGCCCTTTCCCTTTCACTTCCCCTTCTCCCATTCCCCCATCCAATGATCTTGTCTCGCCCAATGCCGTTACTGACCCCTCTTTGCCGCAGCAAAAACGGAGACACGCGCACAAACGAGCCGAAGACAGTAGGACTAGGCCACCCTCCCCCGAATGAGAAGCTGCAAGTGCAACCACCAGCCATTGTAGCACAGCGCTGATACCGTCCACAGCAGCGAGGAGGACACGACACCGAACGCCATCCAAGAGAGCACCTCTACGCCTGTGAAGGACTGCGGTAGCATCAAGAAGCAGCCTGCTCCCGCTGGGCCAACTCCACCGTCCACGGCTGAGGTGACCTTGACGGTCGTCACAAACGGATCCGCCGCGGCTGTAGACGAGACTTCGGGCAGTCGCATCCCAAACGTGTAAACGCAGCCGAGTCCGCCCTCCACCGCCTCCACGAGCGGATGGAAGTTGTCGCCAGCGCCATCCGAGAGGCTCGCTGTGACGAGCGATACCTGCTGACGCCACAGCACATAGCATGACGGACGCCCAATCGAAATCCACCTCGTCAGCGTGAGATCGGAGGAGAGCAGCAGCATCCTGTCAAGGTCTTGGTGCTGCATGTAGACGAGGTACGTGACGCGGCTCACGGCGATGCGGACGCTCTTGATGGTTACGCAACTCGGGACAATGGCATTCAGATCGATGGCCCGCAACTCAGTTGTCGGCCGCCGCTTTGGCCAGTAGCTCACCGTGTGCAGTCGTACCTCTCGGCAGTTCATCACGGCGTACTCGTCACGATCCTCGCATGGGCTGCCGTAAACGTCTCCGCAGCTGCTGTCCACAAAGTCCGAGCACGAGGACGAAAGAGAGGTCAGTCGTTCCGCCACCATTTCAGGGCAGTTACTGGTCTTGAGCAGACGCACACCGTCCTCATTGGCGCACAGAGCAGAGCTGCTGCCCATCCAAAACGTTCGCCAGGCGGCGCTGCTGGTGCCCAGGTAAAAGTGCAAGGGTAGCGCCGGGTGGGTCGTATCCATGTGAGCAAGAGTGCTGCCGCTAGTGCTCTCACTGCAGCTGCTGAAGGGATCAGGCAACGGCACAATTTGCGCGCGCAGGTGGGTCGCTACGAGGGCGGACGGCAGCTGGTTCGACGCTGCGCTGTAGGTGCCCCCATGCTGCTTGGGGTCGACTCGGGTCATTTCCCACCAGCACGCAATGTGAACGCTGGCGGTGCAGAAGAAAACGTGGCGATTGTAGTCGAGTAGAAAGTGATCGCCGTCTGGAGACGCGTAAAACCCGTCTGTCCCGACCGGCACCTCAATCATGGCCTCGATGAGGCAGTCAAACACGTGCAAATCCCCTTCGCGCGTTTTGCACAGGAGGAACCGATTCCCGCTAAAGTGCACGAGCGAGGATGGGAAGGCAAAACACGCAGGAAGCTCCTTTTGATGCTCTACCAAGTCCCCATTGTCGTCCACCAGCTGCGTGTACAGGTAGCATTCCATTTCGTCGATGTTAGATGTGTCTGTGCCGCTGCGCACGAGCACCAGAAGCCTCTGCTCCCTCTCCAGAACACCGAGAGCCAAAATCTGACTAGGTGGAGCAAGCTCGACGTAGTTGTCTTTCAGGCATGGCCACACCAAGTACCTCTTCTCTTCATACGATATGAACGAGTCGCTGACGATCTTCCAACACAAATGCGAGACTCCGCTCAGCGCCATGAGTTCCCTCTTCGTCAAGTAAGACGCAATGAGAAGCAGAGTGTCGGTGCATTCCATCCTCACGAGCCGCATTACCGAAAAGCAATGTATATATATATATATATATATATGCTTGTGTATATGTACGTATATGTATGTATATAGAAGAGAACTGACAGAGGCGATCTCAAGACCACAGATGCCGCGAGAGGCAGCCTGGAGCCTCTCTCTACACTTTGTGTGCGTGTGCGTGTGTCAGGGAGGGGGGTGGGGGCAGAGACAAGACAGCCGCAAGCACCCGTAGAGGGGAGTAAAATCAGGTACGGCAGGATTGGCGACAGCGTTGAGGCCCTGCAGCCACATCACAGAGGGACGCGATAAAAATGCACTGCGTACCTCACTTGCGAGCGAGATAAGCGACTGCGCGCGCACGAGGCCAAGTAGAGGGCAAGAAGATGCGCGCTGCAGTGGCAGAAGAGTAGCAACCTGTCATGAAAGGGGTGAGCAAAGAAGGACACGCAGAGAGGGGAGGGGAGGCAAGGCAAGGGCGAAAGTGAAAGAGATGGAGAGGCGGGGGAAGGAGGGAGAGTACAGTAGACGTAGGGAGAAGACGAGAGTGGTGCGTTGATGTAGTGCTGTAGCACCGAAGTACTTGCGTTTGTGCAGACATGAGAGAGACGCGTTGGAAGGAGGGAAGGAGAAGGGGACTACTCACAGGCCTTTCGCCACACGTGTGTCTGATGCACAAGAAAAGTAAGACGGGAAAGGTTCGGAGTCGGACGTCGTGCAAAGCACTGCCACTCCCAGGAGCATCTGCGGTTGGGTACAGCGGGCAATTCGCTAACCGTTCCCGACTTACGACGCAGCACACAGAAACACAGTAGCGCAAGAGTTTGACATACGTAAGCACCACCTGTCCTATTCCCGCTTTCCGCGTGTGTGTGTGTGTGTGTGTTTTGCTTCTTTTTTGTGTTTTTTTTCATCTCGCGCCGATACGGTACCTTCACCCACTCTACCCACTCTTTCGCCCTCGCCCACACAAAACGCATACACGCATACATAGACTTATAGAGCCGTGCGGCTGTGTGTGTGTGTGTGCGTGTTTGTGTCGCCGTTTCCAGGCGAGACACATACACGGTGAAAAGGAAAGAGAGAAGAAAGGCGGAGAAGACACAAGCATCGCACAAGGAGAAAAATAAACAAGCACACGCGCATGCATACACACACAGACACACACAGACAGACGCAGACACACACACGCACGAAAAAAAGAAAAGAAAAAGGGAAGGAAAACAAGACAAAAGTACGCTATCCATCGTACGTGTATATATACAGATGATAGAAGCGAAAAGACGGATCGGTGATGCGCTTTGCGTATGTGTGTGTGTGTGTGTGTTTCGCTCTTCAGGGGGAGAAAAGCGTGTGATCTGGTGGCCGCGGGTGTGGGTAGGTGCGTGTTTGGTAACTGGCATGCGACACGACGTACCCTCTGCGTCCTCTTTCTCTGCCTTGAGCGAGTGGGGACGGGTAGGGAGGGAAGGGCTGGGGAGAAAAAGATAGGGACAAGAAAGGGCAGGTAAGGAGAGCAAGGAGCGCACGCCTAGAATACATCAGATGGAAAGAAGGATCGAGGGGGAATGAGAAATAGAAAGAAGGAGACGAGTGGCCCTGCGAAGCAGACCGAGTAAGGGGAAAATGAGGGCGGGCGGGGGAGGGGGCTCCACTCCGGCAAATGTGCATCAAGTGACAAGGTACAAAAATCTTCAAAAAACAATATGCGCATATATATATAATAGTGCTGAGAAGCACACCAGCACATGCCCACGCGGCCGCCAACACGGGCTCATGGCCTCTCCACACCCGCTTCACCCCTCCTCATGCCTGTTGCACGTGAAGCTTCATCTTGTCTCTTTTACCACTGCGCAAGGCTGAGCACGAAGCACGCGAACTCTTCGTAGTTCAGGGATTCCTCGTGCGTCGCGGCATGCTTGCGCACCATTTCGTCAAGCTCCTTATCAGAGAGGTCCACACCGTAGTGCTCGAGACCCATGTAGAATCTCTTCACCACCTCCACCGAAACGGCGCCGCTGTGGTCCACGTCCAGAGAGTCGAACAGGTCCTGGATGCGGTTGTCCGTCACCGGCAGCCCACCGATGTTGTTCTCGACCTCTTCGTAGGTCAGGTGGCGGTTGTTGTTGTGGCCGGGGATGAGGCTCTGCTGCATGGCTGCGAGAAAGGTGTTTAGTAGGGGGAAGAAAAGGAGCGTAAGACACGTAGTAACTACACTGAAAAGAGAGTAGTGGCGGGGGGATGCTTGGACGGTGGGTGCGTCGTGTACGATTCCAAACAGAGTCTTTGATGCGAGAGAGCAGGGTTGCGACAGAGAAAGAGCTGACTTCGATGAGATGGGTGTGCACGAACGCAGGCAAAGAACAAGAGAGCGAGAGTAGGGCAGAGGGCAAGGGGCAGAGAAAGGAGTGGCTGGGCAGAGGGTCAGGCGCACAGAGATGTACACCTGTGCACTCTTTGCGCTGTTTCAACCGTGGAGTGAGAGAGAAGAAGAGAGGTGCAGCTCAGCGTCCTCATCTCTCGTGCAATGTCACGTGCAGGCAAGATCTGCGAACGCCTGCCCCCCCCCCCAAAAAAAAGGCATCTTGCCCGTATTCCAGCAAGCAGCCAATGCTACCAGGTGTCTTGGGCACAGAGAACGACGGAGCTTCACGGAGCAATCGGCGCTTTGAATCCTCCTGCATGCACTTCTTTTCTTGTTGCTATCTGTCATTCCTTCCACGCGGGCTGTCGCCGATTGTACTTGCGACACACATGTAAAGGGGAATTACGCAACGGAGCAGCTTTACGCACCAACCACCCAGTCAAAGCACACACAAATCACGACCAGACCTGAGAGGGGGAAAAGGGAAGCACGAAAAAAAAAGAAAGAATACAGAAGAAACTGCAAAAGAATGCGGAGGTACAAGAAAGGGAACGGCGTGCTAGAAACGTGAAACCGAAAAGAAGACAGTGGGCGCCTGCGGCTGGTTTGCGTGCGTGTAGATGAAGAAGCAAAAAAGGATAAAGAAAGGGCGACACATCCACACACACACACACACACTAACGAATACGCAAACACGCGAAAAAAAAAAAGAACGGCAGCAGAACGACGCCATGTCACGAACCATCGAACTAGCATGTGTAGGGGTGAGGGGCAGCGGTCCATCACCAAAAAGCACCACGTATGCGTGCATACGTGTGCAAAACAGAATTATGGCGTATGTGGTGGGAAAGGAGGAGTAACAGAGAAACCGGAGGTGCGGACGCAGAAGCGTCGCAGGACGACCGCGAGACAAGTCAAATATAAAAAAAAAGCAAAGCACTCTTAGCAGCAGTTGAAAGGCGGCAAAGATACCCATACTGGCGTGCGCATGCGCCACGGTAGTGGCGTCTCCTGGACACTGCGTATGCCCCGCAGGATGGCAGCAAAGACCCGCTGCACAATCAAAAGAGGGGGGGGGCACTCACCCACCCACAAACGAAAGAACATCTGGTGGGTGGGTGGTTTTTCTACCACGTCGCAGCTCCGCAAAGAGTGAAATACGAACGAATACACACACCAAGCCGACAAGCCATCCCCTCTCAGCGTCCAGCACCGCGCGACACCAGAATCAGGGGAAGAGACACTACGACGTAAAACGAAAAGGGCACTGTGCACACGAAAACAGAGGTTCAGGATACGCACACAACGCAATAATAATTAAATAAAAGAAAAACAGTTGGAGGTAGGTCGAATACAATCTGGACAAAACCGAATCCATATGAAACGAAAGAGGAGCAGAAGAAAAGGCGCAGAGCAGTTCCTTTTTTTTATTACTTGCTTTTTGACCTGTCCGTTCTCTGTCATGGAAGATGAGGTCACGCTCACCCCATCCCCAGCCTGGCACAGGCCCCACCAGCGTGGTGCAGAGCAGCTGTGTACAGAAGTGTTACAGCAACGCGCAGCCCCAGTTATCGGAGCACGGCGGCTGCCGCACAGTCTACCCAGCCCGCCCCGCAGGTAGCCTCACAGCCGCTCCCCCATCATGCCGGTCGCCACCTGGTGCATCCCCCTCGGCGTGGCTCATACCCCGCACCAGTGGGCGGTGAGGGCCGGGTGGGATGCGTCGGAATCACGGTGGCACCTCGCCTGTCACATGAATGGCCCGAGCACGTTGGCTGTCGCGGAGCGCTCCGAAGCCATGCTATCCAGGACCTGACTGCCGGTGTCAGTAGCGGTGAATCGCACTGGCTTCCCCTCGCCGTAGGTGCTCGGCCCTTTCACCACGAGAAGTGGCTCGGCATTTGGCAGGGGGATCGAAAGGGGAGGAGGCTGCTTGGCTTCCTTCCACACAGAGTGGGGGCGCTGGACCCTGGATACCATGCTGAGGTGTCTCCCGCCATCAGGGATCCCGCAACCGAATAAGAATAAAGATGAGCCATCAGCAGACAGCATCATTCAGTAGGCTCTTTGGGTGCTTTCCAGGCTCAGCTCTGGCAAACCAAAAAAAAAGAAAAGAAGGTCACCGGTGCCGTCGAAACACGATGCAGCACTGCGGTAACACCTGCACAGCTTTCTTGGCAGAGACTAAACTAAGCGAAAAAAAAAAAATAGTGGGCTGAGTCGCACATGAAAGGTGACGTGGGAAGAAAGGAGACGGAAGCAAAGAAGAAGCGCAGCAGGCTGAGGCAATAAAAGCAGCGAAGTACCCAGCAGACAAAAGCCTTTTGTGCGCAACGGGGAAGAGGACGTCAGCACGGTCTCAGAATGGTGGATGGAGAAAGGAGAGTTGCGCATACGGAGGAGGAGATTGCGCTTCTCTTTGCGGTGCCTCCGTTGTCGTAGCCGGGTAGTACGAGGGCAAAATCTCGGAGTAATTGTCGTAGCCGTCTGTAGTCGACAGCGGGGCGCCGCGGCGGTAGGAGCTAGGGCACTGCACGAACGACTCCGGTGAACCCCATCCGTCAAAGGTTTCTGAGAACGAGTTGCCGGCCTCATAGTTGGCGTCGCACGCGTAGTCTACCTCGCCCTGATGTCGCGGAAGCATCTCATGCCAGTGCCGCCGATGATGTCGCGATGATGCCGAGAACTGTGAGTTCGGGGCGGCTGACATGGTACTCATGTTCACGAGATGGTTCAGCAGTGCTTGATTTTGGCGCTGCGCCTCCAACTGCGCGGCCAACAGCTGTTGTTGGAGTGCTGCCTCCTCCTGCGCCTGCATCTGCATCTGCTGTAGTTGCAGCTCTTCTTGTCGCCGAGCTTTCTCATTTGCGGCTGCTGCCAGGGCCTCCGCCCCCTTCGCCTCTTCCTTGGCACGTCGTCGTCTCTTCCGGTAGCAGCAGAATGCAACTATCCCGCACAACGCAGCCAACGCAACAGCAAGGGCCACGATGATGACCAGGATACTCTTGTCTGCCAAGAAGAATGTAGTGCCGTCGGTGGAGTTACTAGGTGGCTGCGTTGACGCTTGACTGTTGCAATAATCATAGTTGCCGCCGAGCACGTCTTGGTTTAACCAGTCCGTGTTCCAGCCAGCATCGCAGTCGCAGGTGAGCGTGGCAGAATTCCACACTCCATGATTGCAGTTCACGTTGGAGTCCGTCGAGGTCGTCGTCGCCATTGCTTCAGAGGAGCCCACGAGAAAAACGCGGTGCATTACCTTCAACTCACCAATCGAAAAAGGGGTAAAGCAGCAAACGGCTGGGGCACTCAAAATGAAGTAGTCTGTGCGAGTCGTGAGAGAGAAGCAAAGATGTCAACTGTGTAGCGTTGAGGCACCAAAGAAGGTGGCAATGTTGCGTGCCAAGGCGGTGAAGGTAAACGCATGCAACGTCACAGGAAACCCAGACGGTGGATGTGAGGCAAAGGTAAAGCCGAAATAGCAGCGGTGCTCGCAGCGCGGAATGAGAGAGGTTTCATATGATAAAACAGCCAAGGATAGGTCGAGGTTTGGCGAGGGCAGCTTCGCTGTTGCGCAGCGACACTCCATTTCATCACGAGGTTGTACAGAGAAAACATACAAAAAGGGGGTTGCCTCGGCTACCTTTCGCCCGCTATCCTGTAAACATTTTCGTTTTTTTTTCTTTCTACAGAGGGATAGAAGAGCTTGTGTTGCAGTCGTGATGAGTCTCTACGCCACCTCGCCTTGAACGGTGGCGGCCCGCATCTCCAGGACGCGCGTGCGAACCTCTAACGCCTGCAGCTCAGCATAGTCTTTGTGGGCATCGATCTGCAGCACCTTGAGAGCTGCTATCTCCTTCTCTCGCAGTTGCGTGTCTGCAAGACGCACTTTGGCGTTGCCAAGTTTGGCTTTCGCCTGCATTGCCAGTTTGTTTCGGAACAGCCCTTTGAAGAGCGACGCCTTCGTCTCGTACTGCTTCAGCACCATCTCTTTTGTGCAGTTGCTAGGATTCAGCTCGAGAATCTCGAAGCTGTTGCTGCAGGCAAGAATTCTCTCGGCCTCCCGTGTGGCTTCGTCCGATATCACAAGCGCCATCTGCTACACATGGGGGAGAAGGGCGTTTGATGATGAGGGAAGATATACAGGCGACGGGGTAATGTATCTTCCGTTTTTTTAGAGGGGGAGAAAAGAAAGGGTTGAGGAAAGGGAGAGTGGTGGTGGTACGTGCAGGATGAAGACAAATGGGGGTGAGGTGAGGTGAGGTGGGGGAGGGGGGGAATCCGCAAGATTGGGATCCAAGTGAAAAGGCGTTGCGTGCGAACATGACGGACGCATATCAGCCTGCATTTGGACAATCCATGAGGTGCAATCTTGTCAAAGATGTCGCGAAGGATATCAGTCGCACTGCGCGTTGCACGAGGTGCTTCTACTCTTTCAGTGTTGGTGTTACGTGAACGGCCAAAGCAGCAGTAGAGGGATTGGCGACGAAGGGGGTGCATCACGAGAGGCGAAAAGGGCATGAGGACGAAAGTGCGGCTACACGGAGAAAAAGCGAGACCGCCAGCTGGAGTCACGTTTACTATCCGCGCTTCACCACAACAGGTTGTTTAGGTCGTCACCGGGGATCAAGTCCATGCCTAAAAAAGAGCCCAAGTGAAGTTGCAGTTTCTTTGTGTAGCTCGCTCTGTTTGTACGGGGATCAACCACCCACTGCACCACAGTGCCGTCACTCGAGCAGGCGGCAATAACAATCACAGATGAAACAGGCGGAGCAGCCAAAATGCAGATGGAGTTGAAAATGTTCATGAAAGAGAAGCAGCGGCGACGGGTGACGAACTCTTTGCACACAAAGCACGTTTGCGGGTCAGGGACATATGTGAGAGCAATGGTCTCATCCTCAGATGCGCTGGCAAGCCACTGAGAGTCATCCGTGAACTTTCCAGCTGTGGGGGTGTAATCGTGGGCACCCGTGATAAGCGCCATCGGCTCCAGGCGAAGGACATCCTCCCCGACGGCGCGAGTGGTGTTATCTGACCGGGGGCGGTATAGGGCAATGAGCGACGTTCCGCTGGAGATGGCAATGAGGCCACTGTAGTAGCTTACCTCGAAGAGCTGAATGCTCTCTCCTAGTGAGTAGTCGACCCGCGAGATAAGGGAGCCGGCGAGCACATCCCACTGGCATATCACCCCGTCGTCGCCCGTGCTGAAAAGCTGCAGCGCAGGTGACCTGCCGCGTGCGAATTTGACGAAGCGAACCCAGTCTGTGTGGCCTGCGAAATGGTGAAGGGGCTTCAAATCGGATGTCCACACGGTGACCATGGCCGTACCACCACCGGTTGCGATGTACTTGCCGTCAGGTGTGCACGAGATACAAAGTACGTTTTGCGCGTAGCTGCTGGAAACACAATCCTCCGTCACTCCCAGACTTCCGCCTTCAAGGTAGCAGATGCCATTGGAACTGCAGACAAGCGTACCCTCAGGTGTCACTGCCACACCGGAAATCTCGCTTGTTAGTCCGTTTGGAATCGTACATATGGGCCACAATGTGTTGCCTTCGCAGCTGATGGTCTGAATGCCATCACGCGAGACAGCGATGAGCGCCTCTGTCGAGAACATGTAATGTGCTATCGAGGATAGTCGGATAGAATCCAGCTGTCGATGCAGCAGCAGTGAGCAGAGAAACTGTCGCGCCGCAGAGCCTGGAGTGGGCTTATCCCGAAAGGCTGCGCTTCGCAGCGTGTAGCGGTTCACTGTGTCGATGATTTCCTGCATGCTTCCAGAGTTTATCTTGTCCAGTAGAACAATGTGCTATTGTGACAATCAACCTAAGCAGAGGCCTTTCCTTCTGTTTGGTCCCGCCGTGTACAGTCACAAGGGCATTTCTTCCGGAAAAGTGCAGAAACGATCGCGATACTTTTTCTTTAGGAGGACGTGGAGAGGACGAGAAGAAAAGTAGTGGATGGCAAAATACCCACTGGAGAGCTGAACGGTGAGAACGAAGGAAGACCAACTGAGCGCTGCCAAAGAGCCGATTAGAGATACTACACAAACAGGAGTGGTCACTTTCTAAAGCACCGCTTCCTATTCCTCTCCGAGGCGGACGTCGACAGAGCATTGGGGCAGTGTGCCATATGCATTTGTGACCTTTTTTTGGTGTGTGTGTGTGTGTTGGAGGGGGGGGGGCTGCACCCAGCCTACAAATGTGTGATACGTAGCGTATTAGCCTCAACGACGAGGCAGAGATTCTCACTTCCAGAAAAAGAGGCGCTTCATCAACGGCTTCGAATCAGTGCTCTCTGCTGAGGTAGGCACAACACTTTGCTCTTTCATGGGGGCCTGCATGCCCATGATCTTGCGCTCCTGCAGCGCAACGTACGGCTTGTACCTTGTTTTGTCCTTCTCCGGCTGTGGAAGATTGAACTCCCTAATCACTCCCGGGTCTGTTATTTTCCATCCGTACACTGGGCATGGTTCACCAGTAAGATACGGATGAGTGCTGGGATTCGGCGGCTTGCCGCCTCGAAAATACAGCTTGTTACCGCTTTTGTGCCACACACCCTGAATCATCATATTGAGCACACGCGGGACTTCGCTAGGGTTTCTTCGAAGGTTGCCACGAAGTTTAGAGAGTGGGTGTGTGCGATTCAGCCCAATGCCGAACCCCGTTCCATCGGCGCCGTGGTCCATCCACGCAGGCCATTTGTTCTCTCGTAGAATGTTCTTTGTCTTGTCAAAGCGCCCGCGATCCTGGTCATAGGGAGTGTCATGGAACGGTTTGGTGAAAGGGTAAACTGACGGTGCGTTATGAAACACAGCCCGCCTCGGGCCTGTGCACAACATAGCAAAACGACTCGAAAGCTACTGAGAACATAGAAACAAAACAGGAGAAGGATAAGTCACATGAGTAGAATCAGTCAGTATTCAAGCATTTTACCGTATTCAGCTGCGGGATCCCTGATGGCGGGAGACACCTCAGCATGGTATCCAGGGTCCAGCGCCCCCACTCTGTGTGGAGGGAAGCCAAGCAGCCTCCTCCCCTTTCGATCCCCCTGCCAAATGCCGAGCCACTTCTCGTGGTGAAAGGGCCGAGCACCTACGGCGAGGGGAAGCCAGTGCGATTCACCGCTACTGACACCGGCAGTCAGGTCCTGGATAGCATGGCTTCGGAGCGCTCCGCGACAGCCAACGTGCTCGGGCCATTCATGTGACAGGCGAGGTGCCACCGTGATTCCGACGCATCCCACCCGGCCCTCACCGCCCACTGGTGCGGGGTATGAGCCACGCCGAGGGGGATGCACCAGGTGGCGACCGGCATGATGGGGGAGCGGCTGTGAGGCTACCTGCGGGGCGGGCTGGGTAGACTGTGCGGCAGCCGCCGTGCTCCGATAACTGGGGCTGCGCGTTGCTGTAACACTTCTGTACACAGCTGCTCTGCACCACGCTGGTGGGGCCTGTGCCAGGCTGGGGATGGGGTGAGCGTGACCTCATCTTCCATGGCAGAGAACGGACACGCTGAAGAACAAAAAGGTATCGGTTTGCTGGATAAGGGCAGCACCTTCATTTCGTCACAGTAATTAATAGAAACTTGCGGCTCTACTTGCCGCTGAAAATCAGCGCACTATTTTTTTTTTGGCGAGTCGCATACAAAGCAAGTGCACAACATGATAGTACTAAACCTGGCTAGCTTTTCATTTGCGGTTGCCTGTAGCGAAAGGGAAAGGATTCTATGAGGACAAACTCACTTCACACCGGATGTGAACTGCGGAACGGGTAGAAGATACTGTCATCAAGAGGTGGCAGAATTGGGGGCGCGACAATCCTGTGCATAATAGTTGCCTGTGAGTTGGGGTCATATCGTGAGAAGCTCACTTTGAAGGTGAGCTGCTGATAAGAAAGTGCATCTCCGTTGAAATTTGTCTCATTCCATATTTGAAAGGTTCCAATAATGGGTGAAGCAAACGCACCGACTATGATGTCTTGTGGATTATACTCGGCACCGGCACGCGCCACCACAAACTGGTAATGTAGGCCCACCGTAATGTTGCTGCACTGACGACTGTACGCGTTGTAGGTACCACTGGAGGGAGTGAGGGCATTTGATAACCCACTGATAGAAATCCAGCTCGTTGTGTCGTTTGTGAGAGCATCATTAGTAACACCTATTTGATCCAGAATGGTGGGAATACCATCGACAGTGACGTTGATCAGGGCAGCAAGGAGGTGCCCAGTCCCAGTGCTACAAATGTCTTGCAGTTCAGATTCGTTCATCAAAACTAGACACCCACTGCTGATGATAGAATGCAGGAAACTAGCTCGTTTCCACTGATTACTGCCGCACAGCCTGCCACCAGCTGGCACTACAAATCCACTTTCTCGCTCCAGGATAGCACTCTTCTCGCCCTGGTTGACTAAAGTTCCAGAACGAATTTTGTCACCAGAGAGATACCCCGGAGTTGCTGCAAAAATATTCCTCGGCACAGTTGCATTTTCGCTGGTGAAGGCGGCCTCGAAAGATAATGCAACGTATTGCATTAGCCCAACGCTACCCAGAGTAACGTTAAGGACTGCCTCTATCAGTTTTCCGCTTTCATTTGAAGAGTAGGAAAAATGTGCTTCAAGGTCAATAATTGCGTTGTTGCACGTCTTGGCGTCAGAAATTGTTGCGTAAGTGCTTGTCGCGGGAACAAAGGTGGGATCGAGACTGTCCAGTAGCACACCGGATGAGTCGTGAAGATTCAGCGTCACGGGCACAAATTCAGGAACACTGCTGTTATATCTCAGCGTAGCCTGTAGAAAGAGGTTCTGGTACTTTGCTACTGGAAACAGCAAGCATATTTGAGCGCCATTTAACGTACATGAGGTGCCTTTGATGGAATCCAAAAAACCGACATTTCGCCCGATGGCGCTGCACGAGCCATCGCTCATAGTGGTCGGCAGTTGGAACGGAGCTACACGGCGATACGAAGGACTTCCGCTGATTACCACGTATTTCACCATTTTCAAAGGATCGCCTACCCCGTATGGCTGACTGACGGTAACCGGTTCTGTGGGGGTGGTGGGAAGCAAAGGCTGTCGAACATCTGTAGGCACTCTGAAATACCGGTAGAGCTCGCTGGGATGATTTGTCCTAATAACGCAGACGGCGTTGTAGCCTTGCAATTTCTTTTCGATGTAAGTTGCATCTTTTCTGTTGATTCGCTTCAGAGAAGTGGCTCGGTCCTTTGGGTAGCAATAATCTAAATATGGAGAGCTGTACTTTTCAGGGAGGCAGTAGGAGAACGCTGCTCGAGCACTGGCGTCGCAATCCTCATCACAACAACAGAAAGAATCACAAATACCTCGAGTAACGTCGCAAACACACTCCCCTAAATAAGGAGAGTTCAAATTACGAGCATCTGGTGTGCTGGTCGGGACGTTAGCCCAGTCCACCGGTACCACTACGATTGGATAGGCAAATGCAGAGGTGGTAAGGAGCAGCAGACACAGGAGTCCTTGCAACATCACGGGCACGAGAATCCTAAAGAAATGCGCCAGAAACGAAAAATAAATCAGTTCACCGCACAGGAAGATGTCAGAAAAAGGAAGGAAAGTGGTACTTCGTGAGAAAGTGAAAAAATCCCAGTCGCTGTAAATACGTTTGATCCTCAGGTCTTAGCATAAACCAGCATTTATGATTTAACAGGATATGTAAATCTCATAGTACCGCTTATAAAAACTATGATGATCACGTTCTGCATTCTAGTAATGCACCTTCGCGGGGAGTTTTGCTTCAATAGAGTTTTGGATCTACACGCGATACAAATGTGTTATACGCCCCACGCCAGAGCTTCCATGAATGTGTATAGCTTTGCGTCTACAATCGCGCGCTGGCCCTTTTCCGCGTATCGTTTGACCACATCTG
>NC_018324.1:1390441-1417941 GCF_000234665.1 Leishmania mexicana MHOM/GT/2001/U1103
TAAATCAGTTCACCGCACAGGAAGATGTCAGAAAAAGGAAGGAAAGTGGTACTTCGTGAGAAAGTGAAAAAATCCCAGTCGCTGTAAATACGTTTGATCCTCAGGTCTTAGCATAAACCAGCATTTATGATTTAACAGGATATGTAAATCTCATAGTACCGCTTATAAAAACTATGATGATCACGTTCTGCATTCTAGTAATGCACCTTCGCGGGGAGTTTTGCTTCAATAGAGTTTTGGATCTACACGCGATACAAATGTGTTATACGCCCCACGCCAGAGCTTCCATGAATGTGTATAGCTTTGCGTCTACAATCGCGCGCTGGCCCTTTTCCGCGTATCGTTTGACCACATCTGAAAGTGCATTTAACGCGCTCTTGGGTTCAGAAATAGGAATCATGAGAACCTCAATGTCTTCCCCATCATCCAGGCGTTGTTTTGGTTTCTGATTTTCTGCGCGCTCGCCGTCAACGTCAAGACGCACCAAAACGCAACATGAGTCAGTGAGGCCAGGCTCCGTGGAGAGAGGCGGTGAAATAGACACGATGCCAGCTTCATCTACAACAAAGCCAGTTTCCTCGTGCATCTCACGAATGGCAGCTTGACCAGCGTTTTCGTTCTCGTCCACCAAACCGGCTGGAAACTCCAAGCAAACTGAGTCCACTGGTGGTCGATACTGTGCAACAACAACAATGAACCTCTCGCTGCTTCTCCGTACCACGGCACAGATTTCGACGGCGTCAACCGGGATTGGTGCCGGGGAGCGTTCAAAGGCACTCACAGGCGTGGATCGGGTGGTCCTCTGCACCATTTCCCACTTATTTCCTGGATGCGCACCATCGCCACTGGCGGTGTATGAGAGAGCACAAAGTCGTGTGAATTTCAGCCCACTGACGACCTCGAGTCCCGTTCTGACATAGGTATGCTTCATGGTCTGTGTTGCTCTCAAAACAGAAAGGACCTGAAGCTGGATATGGAACTGTGAAGGTGCTTTAAAGCGTTGAGGTCTAAGACTCTTGTGAGGAGGGGGAAACGGAGGTGAGGAGACCGTCAGAAGTGCACCGGGTGGGTGAAGAGGAAAGCTTATCAATGTCATTGGCAATTCTGCTGGAGGAAAAAGAGAAACCAGGAGCTCAAGCAGCTTGTCGGGCTCTTTATCCCCGCGCTCTACCGTCGCTCAGGTACTCTGCGTTGGAAAACACACAAGAGATATGTGTGTCCACTGCTTGGAGGAGTGAATTTGCAGCATCGGCTTCTGACTTGTTGGTACGCCCCCCCCCCTTCCCTTCACCACTATGCGAAGCTCTTTCGTACTCGACAAGAACTATCTCTTGCAGGTGCTCATAAGGCATTCCAGCGTGTGCAGCCACTTCTCGAAGCGCCTCTGTCCGCTCCGGAAACACTTGATCAGGCAGTTTTTCTGAATATATCAGAAACGCCTTCAGTGTAATAAACGTGACGTAGGGGTGAAACTGAGTTTTTGCCCCAACACCATAAAGAGGACGTGTACATGCGCCGTCGAGTTGATCATTGCAAGGAAACTAAAAAGCTCAAGCCCTGTCAAAAAGGGGTATTTCGCGTCCTTTTTTGTATCACTGTGTTCTGGGACGCGTGTTTTCAGCGGCGGAGAGGAAATCCGTTTTGCACATTGCCGGGCCTTTTGCATCTCTGTGAAGGAACGCATAGTCGTGCTCGTTTGCGCTCAAAGGCAATCTCCACCCTCTGTTTGTCTCACCTCTTCTTCGTTCATATTATTGATGATTACATTGGCAACACTTTCGTTTTTTTTTTGCTCCTCTGCGCATCATCAGAAACAAAGAAATCTCGTCTGTGTAATGAAGGCAACGTCGGGTCGAGCCCCCCTTCTTCGGATGCTTGACGACTGTCAAGTCTTGAGTTTTCAGCGCAGGTGGCATCTCATTAAAGGTGACAGAAAACAAAATGAAGAACTGAAAAAGGTTGAATTCGCACCCACCTTTGAGCATGACCAAATCGTCAAAGGCGCTGAAAGTGGCCCCTCCGCCGGCAGCTCGACAACTGGCGATGAGCCAACGGAGCCACTGTCGGAAGGTCTGACGAACACGATGGGGGAAACACCGTATCGGGTCAGTTGGTATGACTTTCAAACTGTGAGTCCTGCGAAACGGTTTACTTACTGGGTATACCGTCGCTTGCGTGATCTGCCACCTGAGTGGCAGGAGTACTATCGCAGAATGGTGTATCAAGAAATTAGCGCTAGCCGGTACGTGAACCAAACGTGGGATTGCTTTATGATGGTTGTTGATGGGTATCGAAAAGCGAAATGGGTACTTCGAAAGTACGGTGTGAAGGTCGACGAGAGCCTTATACCGAGACCATACAACAATTTCTGGGAAGAAACCACACACGAGGAGCGTGTCTGGGCCCACCGGCGGTCTCATCAAATGAAAGAGCTACAGGCGCTGCAGCGCGACGATGACGAAGCAGTCTTCGGAGCGAGCATGATGAATCGGAACGAAGTTTCTTATACGTCAATCAAAAACCTTCAGACTGGAATGCAAGGTGGAACGCCTCTTCACGCTCACGACCTACCTGCGCCAAAAGAATCAGAATTGAGAATGTCGCGTCAGGATGAGGAAATGAGTAGTGCTCTCATGTCGAGCATCGAAGATGACAAGCTGTGGAACCCAGTGCTGCGATCTCGATTGCACACACAGCGTCAGCGAGCAGAGGCGGAACTTTACGGCTTTGAAGATGAAGATGATGACGAAGCTGCTGCTGAAATTCAGCGAAAGTGAGCACAATGGGCTTATCCTTTTCTCCTAAGTCAATGTGTATTTTCTTTTGCTTCTTGCAACGCAGAAAGGAAAAAAGGAACGTTTATCCAGCAACAGGCACCGCAGCCTGTGATGCTGCGCGACTTCATGAGGTGGTAAAAAAGAACAAGTAATAATGCTTTTTGGCTGATCTAGTGCAGCGCTTGCACATGCCGAGATGGCGGGTAAAAGCTCGACCCTCTTTACGATTTCAAAAAAAAAAATGCAGCGTTTCCGTCTCTTCTCCTTCCTCTTGCGGTTGCTGGCGCTTTTTGTATGCAGAACAAAACCACACACTTTCAGCCATATCAACAAAGGCCATCCCGTTTGCACCTTTTTTTTCTTGCGGAAAATGGCAGACCTTCTTTCTCTTCAACAAATTACTGAGCTTAAAGAAGCCTTTTCCGCATTTGACGTTGATTGTGATGGTAGCATTACTGTGGATGATTTGGAGCAAGTGTTCAGTTCCATTGGTCACAAAGTGTCCAAGAAAAGGCTGCAGTCGATTTTATGTGAAGCTGACCTAGACTCCAACGGGGTGATCGACTTCCCGGAGTTTCTCACGCTTGTCGCCACTAAGCTGAACGACCCGGAGGAAAAGGAGCTTGAAATGCGTCGTGCGTTTCGCATGTACGACCTAGGAAACACCGGATTCATCACTGTGTCCAATCTGCGCTTTGTGATGGGGCGCCTTGGCTGTTTCCTGACATCACAACAGGCATTCGACATGATTAGTGAGGCGGATGCGGATGGCGACGGAAAGCTCAGCTTTGACGATTTTCGTCGTGTGATGACTGAGGGATGGGGCGCAACGCCTTGACTCAACCTGGAAAACATGTATCATTATTTTTACCCCTTTCAGTTTATCTTTGCATGTTCTTGAACGTGAAAACTTTTGTGCTGGGCCTGTTTGGAGAGAGCACCTCTCGTTCATCTTTCCCCCCTTTGTGACATGTGTTATTATTATTGTCCTTACTCTTTCTTTTGTTGCTTGAAGCAGAGTAAAACGGGGGAAAGAAACATCGGGTATCTACTAGTGGTGACGTATATCAGTTATGTCTTTCTGAGAGGCCTTGAAAGCTGCAATTTTCTTGGACGCGTTCATGAGCACTTGTATACGCTATACTTTGCATTTGCGAGCTTTTCCATCTTGAGCTGCATTCACGTTGTGGGCACCTGTGTGTGTGCACGCCGGCTCTTTGAGAAGGCGATGGTGCCGCTCTCTGTACATAAAATCGGCACTCTTTCTCTTATCCGCTTTTTGCTTCCCGCAATCACTCCTTCACAGGTTCGAAGTACGCATTCGCGCCACACTCTCATTTTTGCCTATTTCGCGATGCGAAACATACATGAAGCCACTGTATTGCAGTTTAGGTTAAGTGGAAGAGATGAGCTGCGCCTCAGCGAGAACACCCATCGAAAAATATGATATACACGATGCTTTCCTGGCCCTGAGTGTCCTGAGGAAGCTACCAGAGTACACGAGGGAGCTGGAAGAGAGCTCTTCAGAGATGTTGTACCGAATCATTTATAGATCGATTTACGCCGCCCGATGGTACTACCGCCGCTACTCCCGGTATAGGGAATTCGTTCATTTACTCAGCACATATACGGAGTGTATTGCTGTGAAATCATTCAACCCTGCACACCGAGTCGCGGAACTACTTGCAGCGCACACTTCACAACTTCATACTCCGCAGCTATGGCAGCGGCTGCCGCTTCCCCTTGTCGCTTCTCTTCTTCTTGCCGTGATTTTCTGCATTGCGACGGTGATACTTATCAGTATTGGAGAAGATTGCTGTCGAAAAGGGGATGTTGCTGCGCTGATACTGAGCTGTGTGAGTGTCGTGTGCCTATGTGCCCTGTTTCCACTCATTTATGCATCCCTAAAGTGGCGCGGATACAGAGGACCGGAGCGGTTTGTGGACTGGATGGTGCGAATGGCCTGTGACAACGCTCAAAACCAAAATTCTTACTACAACCCACTGTCGGACCGAATTGAACTCACCGAGCAAGCGATAGTCGAGGACACAGATGCGTTCCTTGTTGAAACCGACACTGCCCATCGTAACCGAAGTGCTATCGCGATGCTCTTAACAGAGGCCACCGAAGACGAGGGGAGTGTTGTCTTGCGGAGCAGAGGCCTTCCTCCTGCTATGATCGGACTGAACCCCATCTATAGACATATGATAATTATCATGACGGACTTTGATGGGAAGGTCGTAATGTGGAGCGATGGCGCGGCTACTTGCTTCGGCTTCAGTGCGCGAGACGTCGAGGGGAACAATATAAATTCTCTTCTCTATGGCGAACGATCGGTGGAGCTCTACGCAACAATGACTGAAGCTGCAGTGAAAAACTTGGACCTCTCAGAAAAGGTCCTCACCATGGCACATATGAGTTTGGGCACACTCTCTATCAGCGCAACAGTGGTTGTCAGCCGAGAGGCCAAATCGAATCGGTCCGTGGGGTTCACTCTCATCGGGTCTGTACGCTCCGATGAGCTGTCGCAGACGCAGACGGTGCTGCACTCTTTTTTTGTGACAGAACTGTCGCAGCTGTCTGTCAAGGACAGCCAATTTCGACAAATTGTGGACTGCTTGCGGTGGAAAAACCTGCGCGACCTCTCCGCGCTGGCGAGGGACTGGAGAAGCGCGCACATTCGGCAGCTGCTGTCCGAGGTCATCAAAGGGAGGCAGCGCTACGTGAGCGTCGAGGTCGATCCAAAGGTAACCGAATTGCCGCCTATTCTCTGCGACACGGCGGGCGTTACTGCTGTGCTGAATCGCACTTTTGAGCTGTTCTGCGAAAAAATCAGCGTTCGCGTTGAGCAGAAACGCACGACCAGTGCGGTGTACCAGCTCATTGTAGTTTACCGTCATGACATGTCTGGGCTCAACCGAAATACCTTGATGGGCATCACCCGATCTGCAAATGACCTTGGTGGCATTGTAGTCGACTCCCCCGGCACACTAAAGCTGTTGCTGCCCTTCATGGTGAAGGATGAGGTAATTCAAGCCTTGAAGCCTCAAGGCGCCGCTGCACAAAAGCCAATCGGACACGACCCCCTCATTGTGCTGCTCTTGGAGAAGAACGCTGTGCACCGTCACAACATATCTGCCTCCATCTGGAGCTGCGGCCATTCTCTGCGGCTGATTGAGAACGTTCGAAAGGCTTTGCAAGCCATCGAAGGATCGACCGACCTCGGTTGCGCTATTGTCGACGTCGACGTGAAAGGCTTTGACCGCGTGATCGAGGCACTGCTGGCGAAGCACATCTACATAATCGAAACCTCTGAGGCGCTAGACGGCGGTGCAAAACGCGGTGATGCCCTTCTGAAGAAGCCGATTTCGAATGAGGCGCTCCATAAGGAGTTAGAGAGGGCCACCTACAAGTGCGAGGAGGCGAAGCGTGCCGGTGTGGAGCTGCTGAAGCGGCGAGAGGTGTTCGGAAAGGTGCGCAACAGTCCATGGACACAGGGCCGTCTGCTCGGGCGTGGTGGGTGCGCTGCCGTATACGAGGCGACTTCCACCCTGACGGGCGGAAAAATGGCTGTCAAGATAATCCGCGTTTCTGGCAACTTTGAAGAGCGCATCGACGAGTTTATGAATGAGATTGGGATTCTGTGTCAGTTGACACATCCGAACATCATTCATTACTTTTACTGCGAGCGAACCGAGACAACCCTCAACCTCTTCATGGCGATGGCTGACCAGGGTACGGTGGCCGACCTTATCAAGCGCTGCCCACAACTGCCCGAGAACCACGTCGCCACCATCATGAAGCAACTTCTGCAAGCGGTCAACTACTTGCACGAGTGTGGCATTATCCACCGCGACATTAAACCAGGCAACATGCTCATTTCGCAAGGGCAGCTGAAGCTGTCTGACTTTGGCACAGCCACCACGAACGTTCGAGAGGGCACGGTTGGCACCATCAGCTACATGGCCCCAGAGGTCGTTGACGGGAAGCCGAGCGGTAAGGAAAGCGATATCTGGTCGATCGGCTGCGTCGTCTGCGAGTGTTTGCAGATCAAGCGTTCTGGTGATGGCTTGCTTGGCTATGGCGCACCAGAAGAGTACCCAAGTGATGTATCCGCTCAGGCGATCGACTTCATCAAGGCCTGCATGCAGAGAAATCCGTCAGAGCGCGCAACAACTGGCACGCTGCTGCTGCACGACTTCATTGTACATCTCGACCAAGAGGTGTCACAGCTGGCTGAGGTACTAGCCGAGACGTCGCCAAACGACGAGGGGGCAAAGCCACCTAAAGCCCGCAGCAGTTTCAGTGACTCCACCGTCATCAGCTGGTCCTTCGACTAGTCTCTGCATTCTCATTTTTCGTACTATTCTTGTTATGCTGCTTTTCTTCCGATGAGCGGAAGTTTGTTGTACTGCTCCCCCTCCCCCTTTTCTTTTTCACTGCCGAGGCGTCTGTTGCGATTGGCTTCCAGGAGCGTGATGCACACACATCTGCGCCCAGAGACACCCATCTGCAGCGGCTTTTGAATCGGCAACGACGTCAACAAAGAGAGAAAAAAACAGCGTTCTGCTATGCAGCCTCGCAAAGGTGTCTGAGAAAAAAATGTAACGCTCCTGAACACACACTTATTTGCCCCAGGTGCTTCCCCCCTCTCTGGAAATCGCCGGTAGGAGGCGTCCCCTTCATGGAACACGGTCTGTTCTGAATGTCATGGTGCCGCCCCTTCGCTTCATCTCTCTCACGGAGCTGCAGCAGCGAACTTCACGGGTGCTGTCGAATCGACTCTCACGAGCGTTTCCGTTTTCCACAACACACAGCAACCAATGAGATGGTTCTCCGCCTCTAACGCACACCACCACCGCCTCCCCACCGACTTGGTGTTCTCTCCCCTTTTTTCTTCCCTCGCTCTCGTGTCTTTTTCTTTCTGGTGGGCCCTGTGCAGTCCTCGATCCTTTTCCGTGTTACAGACCACCCCCCTCCCCCACTTCTTCCCGCTCGCACCACACACCTGACTTCATTCGCACGGTCATACTATAGATCCTTCTCTGTTGCAGAATGGTGGTGGGGCAATCAGGGTCAACAGCACAAGGGAGTTCGCCGAGGCTCTCCACGTCGCTGCAGGAGGCTTTCCTGCGCTACGATCCCAAAGAACGTCGGTGCAGTGCCAATGGACCAGCGGTAGAGGAAGCACGTCCGATGCTGGGGAGCCGATACTTCAACATGGACCACCTCGCCCTGTGGAAGCCGTCGTTGCTCGCGTCTCTGGGCGAAACATGCCGTCGCGCCGTTTACGTGAACGAGTATCATGCACTTCTGTGTAGTCGGCGACTGGTTCTGGTGAATAACAAAGGCCGGTACATCGTCTTCCCCCCTTTTTGCGACACTCTGAAGGACGCTTACGTGGAGAGGGTATCCAAGACGTGCACGCTAGTGCTTGCAGCCGTTGCATCTGGCGTTCACGTGGCCCTTGTTCGGGACTCTGACAGCCGGAAAGCTGATACGCTCCAGAGCACCTTTTGCCCTACCGCGTCTGCCGTCGCCTGCATTCACCACTTTGGTAAGAACTTCTACGGCTTGTGCTGTGAGAACTGCAGCGTGGAGGGGTTGGCAATCACGCTGGACAACACGGACTCGCTGCACCCTGAGCTGCATGCGAATGTGTTGCCCAGTCGATACGGCTGGGTCCAGGCAGCGTACGACTACCTGTCCCCGAAGAGGTATGTGCACAGCCTCTTCGACCGGCATAGGGGGTATCTCCTGATGCTCTCCAACCGTAATGTGTCGCTGTGGATGTACAGCGACGAAACTGATCTGCAGCTCGAGTGCTCTGCCGCGCTTCCCCAGGAGGCGGTTGTAGCGATTGTGCCCCCGTTGCAGGATGAGTATGGAGAGACGCAGGTGGCTGTCCTCATCACCAGCAGCGGCGGCCGTGTACCGGTGCATTTGCGCACCACGGCAGGCAAGCGCGGAACCTTGCGGTCGCTCTCCGTGGGTGAGTTGCGTGGTCTCCCTAGTGGAGTGACGAACACGGTGATCTCACTGGCATGCGCGTGCGATTCGTCGCTGCTTTTGGCGGACCAGCTCACCTCGTCTCTGCTTCTCGTGACTCGTTGCGAGCCGTTTTGTGAGGCACCTGTCAGTTCCACGACGCACGTTGTCACACAGCACTTCCTAGGCAAGCCTATCTGCGGCGTCGGGGTCGAGAGGAGCGTGTGCGATGGCGGCAGCTTTCTCACCTTTGTTGTGTACTGCGGGGACTCGATGATTGTGCGTCTGGGCCGCATGCCCCGTGGCCAACTCCTGCAGCGACAATTCGCGGCCTCCGTCACGAGTGGGATTGATGCGGTCAGCAAGCTCGAGCCGCAGGCGCGGGTGGTCCTTCTCCTTGACGCGGTACTAAGCGGCCTCCCAATCTCGTACCTGTCACAGTCCCTCGAACCCCTTCTCCGCCCGTGGACGGTGACAGTGTGCGGGGTGCGCCTGTCAGATGGCGCTCGTGGCATCATCCAACATACAATGCGGGGCTTGAGTGAGCTGTCGCGTTTGTGCTTGTCGTTTCACTACTGGCGACTGACGGAGGAGCTGGCGCAGTCGAGGTCTAGACTGGAGAAGAGTAGCACCATTCTTACCGAGGTGCTGAACCGTGGCGGCTGGCTGGATTGCCCCACGCGGCAGAGACTGGAGTGGGACGATGACGTTCTGGTGCGCGCAGACGGCAAGCTGACGGACATCAGCGCTGTGGACGCCCAGGCAGAGGTTCTGCAGCTGCTGCTGTCATCTGCGAAGCACGCTACAACGATCGCGTGGCTTTACGACTTGCTCCTGCAGACCGGCACCACCTATCGATTTCCTGGTCGACTGGAGGACCTACTATGGAGGAGCGACCCGGTAGCGGTGCAAGTGTCGCTGTGCATGGATCTACTGGCAAGGCACAACAAGGACATCACGGACAAGCTCCTGCAGAAGGAGCACGTGCTGCCGCAGCGCTGCCGCCTCGCCGCGACCCTCCTGTCACTGGTGTTGGACAAGGCGCTCGAGCCTGTCATGACATATACACGACGGCACATCCTCGACATTGTGCAGTATGATCTTCTCTCGTACACGACGGACCTCCTCGAGTCAAGCTTCCCCACCTCGCAGCCCCGCATCCGCCTCCTGGTCTACCGCTACCCGCACGATCACAGCGTCTCATCCGACATTTTGTCGATGGTCGAGACCATTTCTTCAACTGGCGATCTTTACCACACACTGGTGACCATTCTTGGCGACGCGGCGTGCGACAGCGAGCTGAGCTCCGTCCTGCTCGACTGGATGGAGTGCCACACCCTCGCTGACCATCGGATTTTGACGTTCGCGAATGTTGTCGTGGACATGGGACTCTGCGTCGACCCGGCGCACACCTTGACGGGGCGTTTCTTTTCGTCGATCAAGCAGCAGGCGAACGGAAACGTGCAGCAGGCGGCGCTGCGGTTTGCCGATCTGGCGCGCAGCAATCTGTCTGTACCCCTCGACGGACGACTTCTCGCCATAGAGCACGCCATCACTGCCGTGCCGTCGGACGACAATCGACTGATTCAGTTCCTGTTGCTGCTGCAGCAGCAGCTGGCCAGTCTCATCGCCGAGCACTTGGCCGTCGGCAAGGATCTCGTTTTTGCGCGCGGCACCGTGGAGGCGGATCTGGGGGCGCTGCGGGAACACTACGTCAATGAGAACTCTCTCTTCGAACTGGCTGGACGCTACAAAGTGCTGGGCGGGTGCAGCATCCAGCTTGACTTGCTGAAGATCCACTCAGACTCTCCCGAGCTGCTGATTGCCAATGCGCTGACCGGTGTGCTGACGTTCCTCAAGGCTGTGGGGCTGTCTGCGCCACAGGCTGTGCAGCGTGTTCTGCGGGAGTACCTCGGCACATTTCAGGCCCCATTGCCCCTCTTCCCGTTTGTTGAGTTTCTTGCCTTTGATGGCCAATCTCCAGCCCTGGCCATGGACGAGCTGGAGAAGGTCGGCGTGCCGCTGCCCACGATTTTTGACACCTTCATGAGCTTGCTGGATGGGCACCGCAATCCGCTTTTTCAGATTGGTGACACGGTGCTGGCGCTGGGGCAGCTGGTGCCGAAGATCAGCCCTACTGTTCAGCACATCTGCGCAGCACACTTGCTAGAGTGCAGCCGGAGCATGCTAGCAGGAGAGCAGCGCGCCATTGCGTTGACGGAGGAGGATGTGCACACCATCAAACACATCGGAGACGACATGCGGAAGCTATCGCAGGGGAGCCAGACAGCATTCTGACGGCATACACGCCTCCAACCCCACTCCAAACTTCTTTTTTGTTGGCTGCTCCCGCTCGTCAGTTTTCTTTCTTTTCTGTGGGGTTTGCCCATAGCAAGGAGACGCACCACCTTCACGGGAGGCGGTCACTCCTCATTGCCACCCCTCCCCATTTCGGTGTTGTCTAATCCCCGCCACCTGCCAGAGGCCCGGGGAATCTAATACAGAATGAAAAGAAGCGGAATCGCAGCTGTGCCTTTTACCGACCGCCGTCATTCGTCAACGGCGAAGCGCTTCTGTCAGTCTCCCTCCTCTTCCACAGAAGCACAACTGACTTTGGCGAACAGTGCCGCCTCTCTCTCCTTTACATGCGAGCTTCTCGTGCAGAGGAGCCACGTTTGCGGGAGGAGTTTAGATGCCTCTTATCATGATACACTGGTTGGGTTTGTGTGAGTGTGTCGCAGAGGCCTTCTTACTCAACGCCCTCTATCCCTTCCCTTTCCTCTCTTGTGCCTCCACTTTCTGAATATCTTTCTCGCTTCCTTCACCCCGTGCTCACTCATGCCACAACCTGCCACCGTTTCCTCCCCACTCGGTGACGCCCTCTTTCCCATCCCTCCCCCTCCCCCTTTCCTGCCTCAACGTATGCCGTCACGTATCCGCAGCGTACCCTACGTTTTCTTTTTGTTTTGTTCTTTGTCTCTCCTCCCTCTGTCTCCACTTTCCCTCCTTTTCCATCGTCCCTTTTTTTGTTTCTTGGAAAACAGCCCTTGGTATCACCGACTTCAGAGGGAAGAGGGCCCGACCTTTTACCTTCCGTCATCTCTCACTTCGCCTTTGCGTTTTACGTCACTCTTTGTGTTGTGGTTGCCAGCTCACACGACTTCATACGCTGTCTGACGCAGACACGTACACGCAGGCCTCCTCCCCTCCTTGTCTTGACCGCATCGCACTTCAGTGCGGTTGCCATCATAGGCCCTTCCTAACCCACCCACGCCCGCTTTTCCACAGACCCCTGCTACCAACCTCAAAGGAAAACCCAACGACGACAAAAAAAAACGTACTAATCTGAATCGCACCACCCTCGTAAGATGCGGTGGGCACAACCACACATTCCGTTACGTCATTACTACTGATTTTTTCTTTTTCTTTTTTCGCCTGCCCTCGTTTTTCTCTGAAAGGTGCCGCCACTGTTCCCACCACTCGGCCTTCTTGCACTCTTTGCGCCTCATTTCTTTCCTCCGGCTTGACGGAATCGCGCTTGCGCGCCGTGTTTTGCCGATCGCCGCTATATACACAAGTGCGCACATATACGCGCACTTCAACCTCTTCACTCAAAGGCAGAAAGGGAGTGCGTCGCGCGGGGAACGCGTTGGATGGCTGGCAACCCTGCTTTTACTTCCTCTCTCCACCAATGCTCCGTCTCTGCCTTGCACTGCGCTCTGCTAGCGTGCAGCGGAAGCCGCACCTTTTCCGTATCGACCTGACTTCGAAACACACCCCAGGTCACCTCTACCTTGCTGATCGCGCCGTCAAGTCTACTGCTGCGGACCCATGCTTTGTGTGCCTCGACAACGCCATGGCATGTCAGACAGCGGATTCGAACGCTGCGGTCGTGCTGCGCAGCTGCATGACAAAGGGCCGGGAACTCTTCCAGTACGGGCGGATGCGCTTTCAAGGCATGAGTGCTGCCCTCGTGTTTCGTCACAACCACCTCGTCTTCCAAGGCATCGGCGATGCTTCCGTGCAGGCTCTTGAAATGTCGTTGCAGCACAAGGACATTTTTGCGCTACTGGGCGGCATTAGTCCGCAGGAGAACATACCGGAGTGGGCGCGCGCTGTCGAGAAGGCCATCGCCGAGGGTGACGTGGAGTACGTTGCGGAGGAGATGCTGCTGCAGCTGCGGTGCGCCACGGACGGCTGCACTTCAATTGTGGCAAAGATATCCAAATTCTCAGCAGGTCTGCCGGAGCCGCCGAGCTATTCCCATGCCCTGTAGGGAGACGGCACAGAAGAGAACCGAGAAGGCGTTGTTTTGAGAGTTTTGTTTGTGTTTTGTATTAGCTCTTTTCTCTCGTGCGAAAAAAAGGACGCAAGGAGGAGGAAGCCGAACACGATATCAGGAGGAGCCAGCGGCTACGCAAAGGAAATGGCGGATCTTCATTATCTCAACGTGGCGCAGGTGTGCTCGCCGCATGTCATTTTCGACCCCTGTACGTTACGTAGGTAAACCTACACAAGGGCAAAATAGAGGCGTCCCGTCACGAACCTGTGCGAGCCTGACTGTGTGGAGGCCAGACTGAGGTCACAACCTCCCTCCCCACCACACGCATACGCGCATATTCTCCGATTTACGCCTGTTTGCCGAGGCCCAGTCACACACATGCACACTTGAGTAGCTCAAAGCCGCACTTTCATTGATAGCAACACCGCCAGCACACACACACACACACGAAGTGATGAACAATAAACACTATTCCTTTCTCTCCTCTTTTTCTATCTGTGGGTGTCCGTGTATCACAGAGAGAACTTTTTTCTCTCTTCGTTCGCATGTTTTTTTTCCCTTTTTCCGTCGCCTGGTTTGTTGTTTTGTGCGGTTCTTTTGCCGTTGTCTCACTTTCCTCCCCCTTCTCGTTTTGCGTTTCATTCGTGGTCAGCAACCACGCGCTCTGTTCTTGCGACTCTCCTTGCTTTACGTTTGTTTCTTGTGTAAACCTACTACATGTGTGTGTGTGTGTGTGGATGTGTGTGCTCCGCTGTCGTGTGGAGCCTTCTTTCTTTTTCTCATTGGGCGGTGGCGGTGATTCGCTCTCTCTCTCTTTTCTGTATGCTTGTATCTCTCTTTGTTTCGCTCCTTTTGGCTCTTGTTCTCCCGCATGTTCTTCGTCTCACGCTGCCATTCCTGTTCTCTTTCACCCTCCTTTTTTCTGGTTTCTTCGCCCTCTCTCTCTTTACTTTTCACTGCCCGTCTGGCTACCCCATCTCTCTCTCCCCCGTCTGTTAACTGCTTTACTGCCTCTCCCCCTCCCTCGTTCCCGTCTTTTGTTTCTTTTCGCCCCACACCCACAATGCTTACCCCTCGGTCAACTTCGCCATTCCGTCTCAGAATGTGTGTCACCTCAGTCGAGAGAGAATGTGTGTGTGCTTGTGTGTCCGTGTATTTGTTGGCTTGCTCCTGCCTTCTCTCTTCTTACTGTGTTGGTGCACGCCGTATTCATGTATGCCTGAATGTAGCTATGGCACACCCATCTCTCTATCCTTTTATCAATGCACTTCCTTTGGCATGGATTAGCGAAGTATCCTCCCTTCCGTGATGTTGCCTTGTTTTCCCTCTTGCCCTGCCGCCACCCATTTGTGTACCTTTTGCGCATATATGTATATCTCTATGTATTTTCTATCCATGTAGCGCCTCATCATGCGGCGATTGTTCAGTGCTCCGGTACCGGCGAAACGGAAAACAAAAAAATGACAGTTATAAGCGCAATGATCGAAAAGGAAGTTGAAACAAAGACGCGTCTTTTTGTTCTGGCTCCCCCTCTCCCTTTTTTGTGCAAGTAGTGCATGTCGGGGAGGAGTTCCAAGTGGGGACGGACGAGAGAGCGCAAGCAACCAAACAAACACCACGTGCTAGTGAAGGTGTGGTTGAATGGGCGTGTGATCGCACAAGGGGGAAAAAAGGCGTGAAAGAATCGGCTGCGCAGGAGACTCCCCCCGAAACAAAAAAAGGACGCGAACAAAAATGAAAGACAGATGCAGGCAAGATAAAGAGTAATGCACTGGCACGTCAATCAGCCACACCCAGATAGCATTAAGCAAATGTGTGAGGAAAGTGGAGGAGGTCGTCGACAGTACTGAAGAAACAGAAAACAGGAAAAGCACCGGACACCTGTACACCACTGTCTCGGCGCCTACTCTTCTCTAGAGCGTTTTTTTTTTCTGTGTCGCCAACCTCTTCGCCCTCCCTCCTTTCCGCTTCCCTCCCCCCGTTTTTCCGTCTGAAGATGTCTCTCTCTGTCTGCGTGACGATGTGCTTACATGTTTGTTCGGGGTGTCACTCTGCGTTCATGCTCCAGGTTTGTGTGCCTTTGGAGACATATATATGGATTCGTGTGGTTTGGCTGTGCTCTGTTGGGCGAACAACGGCAGCGGAAGCTCCCCCTCCCCTCCCCCAACAAAAGGAAAGACAATAGGAAAACGAAAGACGAATGAAGTGAATAAAACGCGAAAAGAAAAACGAATGGGTGAGGGGAGAAGGTCAGAAAAAAAAAGCACACGGACAGAGCGCATGAAACTCTTCTTGATTTTTTTTTCTGCGTGTGTGCTGTGCTGGTATCACGCGGTTTGACAGTGAATCATCGATGTTGTCTCGGGTGTGCGCTTTTTCTTGGTTAACTTTTCTGCCATCTTTCCAGCAGTATCTTTCCCTTCCTCCGTCTCTTCTTTGTTTCCGTTGGAGCCATGTCCTCCGTCCGCCTTCTTGCGCCTCCGTCTGTTTTTCTCAGGGCTCGATTTGTCTTCTCTCCATCTCTCCCTTTTTCCTTTATTTTTTCCCTATTTTATTTTAATATGCCTTTTCGTTCTCGTTTTCGTTTTTTTTTTTCGCGTGTGTGTGTATGTGTGTGTGTATCTTTGTGTCGTTGGATTGATTAACGTTTCTGTTGCTCAGCTCGCACTGGCTAATGAGCGATTTCGCATAGCAGAGACCGAGCAGAAAGGGAGCAGCACGAGGCACAAGATACAAATCAAGCGTTTGGGTTGCGTGAAAGGCAAAAAAAAACTAAAGAAAAGAAATGTGAGGAGGAGAAAAGGAAGTGCATCAGAGAGGTGACTGTCTTTTTTTTTTTGAAGTGTCGTGCTTTCTCGTGTATCTGCCGATGCACTGATCAAGGTGAAGAAGGCACGCAAAAAAAAGAATAGTAGTGGCTCTCTTCTTGAATGCTCTCTCTCACCCTGCGTGTCTCTCATGTGCATATGCTCCTTTACGTGTGCTAACTCTGTCGTGATTTCGTTTCGCCTTCGCCTGCTTTTCTTCTCATTTTTCACCCGCGCTCTTTCGAACCTCACTGTATATCTGCGTGTCCCGGTCTGTGCATATGTATGTGTAGTCGTTGAGGTGGTATCTTGCAGGCGGAGAGGAGATAGTCTCTGGGGAATGGAAAGCTTGGCCTGAAGGTATAGGCGAAACGATGCTGGGAGTTCGCCCCCCTCGCCCATTCGCCGCTTCATCGTCCTTTTCTTCCACCATCTTCCTGTACGTCTGCGTGTATGCTTCGCTGTGCGTGCTTCTACCTCGTTTTCTTCTTGAGCATTGCTCATGGGGGGTGAGGAGGCGGCGGCGCTTTCTTTTTCTTCCTTCCTCTTTGTGAAGCCGCCCTTCTCACAGCGACAGAAGTAAACCTCCACCTTTTTTTCCTTAGATGATTGTACTCCACATTACACTGCAATGCGCAGAATCACCTACACGGCCCCCAATATGTGGGCGAACGGTACTTATTGGCGTGCTGTCACACGCGCCATCTGCAGACAGCAAGGCAGCTCTGTTTTCGGCGTCGGGTTTTGTCCCTCTATCTTTTAATGTTGTGGCGGCCCGTTTTTCACGAAGAGATGGCCTGCCGCCAGAAGTAAAGAGGGTCAACAAGGCGTGCGACAAACCAGCGCCCATCACGCGCCTATGTGTGCGTAGGTGTGTTTCGTGTCAGCGTGCGTTTAGGATCTTTTGTAGCCAATCAATACGTGCTCTTTCGTCACATGCTTTCCACCCCTCCTCCCCAACTCTCATCATCATTTCCCTCCCTTCATCTCTCTTTCTCGTGTTTAAGTGAAGTCCCCTTTTGCTTTGCTTTGCTTTGTTTGGTTTGTTTTGTGCGCCTTCTTCTCAGACTACGCTTTTGCGTGAGCTGAAAAACAACAACAGAAAAGGCACGGAAAAAAAACGAAAAAGAGTCGCTGTGCCTTCCTGCCCTCCCCATCTCATCTATCTCGCCTCTCACTCTCCCTCACTCTACTTTTTTTGGTGGGGGAGGAGGTGTGTGTGTATGATGCTGTACTTTGGGACTACACGCGCACATATACACGCTAACAGACGCACGAACACAGCCTTCAGCTCCTGTGTCTTGCCGTTTTCTTTTTTCCCCATTTTTATTTCTATTATTACTCTCCTTTCTGTGTGTCCTTGTGTTCCATACAGAGCGTACGTAGGAATGCCCACCAGGCGTGTTGCAAGGCATCCCAATACATCCGTGAACGTCACAGTGCACCTACCTGTCGCTCTTTTTTTCTTTCTCTTGGTCTGCCTCTCTTTTGACGACATGCGAAACAACGAAAAAAAGAAGGAAAAGCGATGCGGCTACTTCAATAAGTATGCTGGGCGCACCGTCTGCGTTGATAGTGCCGCGCAACACGCGCGGCGCGCGAATCTGCTCCACTATCTTCTTTTTTCCTGTGTTTCTCTGCCTTTCGATTCGGATGTTTCTCGTTTCTGTATTTCTCTCGTCTGCTGTCTTGCTTCTCATGGTTGCTCTTGCCGTGCTAGCGTGTCAGCGGGCCTCTCTGCTTCCCTTCTGCCACCTCTCCTTCTTCCAGCTAACCGTATCTTCTCAACAGTCATTCCAGCTGTCGTTCACTATCCACCCCAGTGCGAGTACAGACGACGTGCAAAAAAAAACAGCAACAAGGGGAACGGTTGTGTGTGACCCGTGCAGCATCACCCGGAGAATACGATGACGAAGGGCAAGGAAGACGAACGAGAGGCAGAAAAAGAGAAGATATATATAAAATAAAGAGGTAGCGCCTGCGCACGTATGTGCGCTCATGGTTATACCACCTTCAATGAACTGAGCACTGTCACCTGCACCTACTCGCAGGCGCACACTAGGACTCATAGGAAAACGAAAGGGGGTGAAGGACAGTGTATCTCGAGCTCTGTGCGGACTCACATGCCTGATTTGCACACACAGCTACAGATTACACTGAGCCATCTGCCAGAAGAGGAAAAGCCCCACACCTCAGCATGCTTACCTTTTTTTTTCCAATATGTTCTTGCTTTCTTCTGCCATACACGTGTGTGTGTGCCTCTTCTTTAGTTCAACTTTTTTTTTCTTGTTCAATGTTGCTCTCTTCTCTGTTTGCTTCTGTGTTTCCACTGGATGAGCCTTAATTTGGCAAGGAGGCCCGTGAGCACAGTTGTACCAATCTGGAGTACGGTGCACCAAATGTGTTTCTCTGCGTGTGTTTGTGTGTGTGCGCGCGCTTTTTTTTCTATTTACACCGCTGTGTAATTTGTGTACTTGTTTCCACCTCGTTTTTGTGCAACCTCTTGCCCCTTTCCTTTGCTTCCACTCTCCTCCTCTCCTCTCCTCTCCTTCCCTCTCCTTCCCAACGCAACCTCGCCCTTTTTTCCCGGACCTTCCGTCTTTCTCCGTGCGGAGAGGGGAAGGGAGGAGTTGGTAGAGGTGTGACGAGGCTTGTGCAAGGGGAGGGGAGGGAGGGGAAGTCAAAGGTAAGGGAGCGTTGCAGGCAGACAGACAGGCTGCTTGATAGACAGGTGAGAGACAGAGGCTCGACGAAAAGAACACAGAAGCAGCCCCAAGAGAGGTAGGTGGTATCTCTTGTCTCTTCCCTCACTCTCACCGTCATGTCTCACCTCTTCCCTCCACCGCGTCATATAACGCTGACCGGAGACGTTTCCACGTCTTCTTCCTCCCTCCCGCACTACTCCACGCTTTGCCCCGTTCTCCGGCTCCTCCCCTTACATCGCCCTTCTCAGTCCAAGCTCTGCATTCAGTTGCTGCTGGTCAGCCAAAGAATAACACAAGCAGGCACCACTGTCTCTCATGTGGTACAGCGTGTGCGCGTGTGCTTGCGTATGTGGGGGGGGAGCGGAAGATGGAGAGAGAGGGGAGAGGGGAGAGGGGGGAGGGAATGCAAAGCCGCCGCCATTTTTCTTCGTTTCCCTTTGCGTTTTCGACCTATGACTTTCTGCCCCCTCCCCCTCCCTCCCTCCTCCTCCCTTCCCTCATCTCGCCCTCCACTACTCCCTTCTCATCTTCTTACGGTTTATCGTCTCCCGTGTTTACTGGACGTGCGTCTACGAGCGTACGCAATATGCATGTGAGGGACATGTGCGTAGGGCGTGCGTGTTGCGTGTCTTTCCAGAGTGGGCCGTTCGCGACTTCTACCAGGATAAGAGAACGAATTCAATGGCCCGCAGATGCGGAGGCCTCAGCAAGCAACGGAAGCGAAGAGACGACGACGATGCGGGGGAGAGGGAGAAAAGAAGGAAGTTTTTTTTGAAAAACAGCAGCAGCAGCAGCAGCAGAAACCGCAGCGCGTTCAACACGTGATCACTGACATGACTAAAAAACGATGAATTTATATATGTGAACGTGTTTCACTGCAGATGCTTGTATACGTTGTGGATGCCCCTGTGCCAGCTGCTCTCTGCTGCTGTTGTCTCTGTTGTCGGTCTCTCTCCCTCTCTTGCTTGCTCTAACTCTCTCTTGGTTTCCTTCTCCTCACAATCGACGCCAACTGACCTTCGTGTTGCTCATTTTAGCTGCGGCTCACTCTCACACACACACACACACACATACCCACACAGAGTTTCTCCCACACTTCCAGCATTGCTTGCGCTTTCCGCCTTCCTTTTGGTTGATGAGGTTCTTTTGTCGGTTGGCGAGTTCGTTTGGTCGTTTTTTGTTTCTTGTTCTTTGCTCTGTTTCACAAGCACTGCTTCTTTTTTTTTTGTGTGTGTGTATGGTGCCGGCTGCTTTCCTCCAGTGCATCTCTGTCTGTCTCCGTCTCTGTGTACCGTACGACATCTTCGTACATGATATATATCTATATCTATATATCTATATCCATGGAACTTAATAGCGTTCCGTTGTCCTCTTCCTTTTTGTTTATTTTTTTTTTGCACTGCCTTAGTGTCGGCTCCTCCTTTGTTTTGTTTTTCCAACGGCGGATATCTGCGAATATTTTCTGTACCAACCGACGAAGGGAGAGAGAGAGGGACCGGCCGAAAAAGACGCGCGCGTGCATACACAGGCTTGTGCGTTCCGCGTGGATGCGCGTGGCGTCTCCCTCCCTTTTGCGCTGTCTCGCTCTACGACACCGTTCCTTCCTCTGTCTGCGTCTCTCCACCACTTTCTTCTCTCTTGTTGTGTACGGATTCGTATTTGCATGGGCAGACCCGCAGACAGACAACCGTGAAAAGAAAAGGGGATGCGAAGGAACGAACAAGGTGAGGCGTACGCCTGCGTGTGCGAGGTCCTCACAACAGTAACAAAATCAAGCCAAAGAATGCGTTGCCCCTCCTACAGCACTGCGACACACGGACTGCGTCAGGCGCACACCATTGCTCGATCTTTCTTTGCGTAGAGATAAAGAACGAAGGAGATTGCTGCAAGCTCCTCTTCCATCTTTCGCGTTCCAGTTCACTAGCACGAAACCCACACACACCCAATCTTTGCCTCTCTCCCTTGGTCTTTATGCTCGTGCTCCTTGTCCGCTTTCTTCATGCGCGACGAACCACTCTCTTTCGTTTTCGATCACCGCTGTCTTGGCCGGCATGTTCTTGCTTAGCGCCAACCAGGCCGTTGCACGCAGGCCGGCTCACGAACATCCTTGGCTCGCACCTCCGCAGGGTTCACCGGCTTCGCTTTTTCGCAGCCACCCGTACACACAGTTCCACACAGATACATGCACACAAACACACAGCCGCAGACATCCCCTCCAATTCCTGTGTTTAACGACGAACAAGGGACAGTGCTGGGCTAGCTGGAATTCCGATGCCGCCAAAGAAACGTTCCTCGCGCCGTCTCACGCTGAACGCCGGTGAAGAGTACACCCTTATCGGGGATGGCGCCGTGCAAATAACACTCCAGTCCGGTCTGCTGGATGTGGCCGGGGTGATGCTGGACGCAAACCGCCCCTATACCTTTTACCTGCACACGGATCGACAGACCATCACGCTCTTCACGCTGGAGGGAGCGGCGTGTATGCTGTCGAGTGACAACAGAGTAGACACCCAGCGAGGTGTGGCACGGGCGGGCAAGCTGGTGCAGATGACGCGGCGCACTATTCTCGCGGCGAAGCGCACAAAGGTGCTCGTCATTGGTCGCTCCCGCAGTGGCAAGACGCTCGCAGCACATACTCTGTGCAACCTGCTCATGCGCTACGGCAATGACAAGAAGAGCGTGTTCTTGATGGACTTGAATGCGGAGTCGAACTGCCTATTCGCCCCAGGGTGCGTGTCTTGCATCCAGGTCTCCGAGGCTCCTCTTTGGCCGGGGCTGACGGCGAGCCCGAAGCTTCTGCCGCTTTCCCTCTACACCGGCGCCGCCGTTCGCCCGTCTGCGAGCAACGTGAACTCGCTTCTGCACTACTACGACCAGCTGCATGAAACAGTCATGGGCTACATTCAGGAACTAAGCGGGGCGGCGGCCGCCGCCCAGCAGCAGTCGCCGTCGCCGTATGCGCCGTCCCTTAACGAGACTCAATCGCACGTCGTCGTCGATGCCCCTGCGCCGCTGGCAGACCTGCAGGAGGGTGTTTGGTACAAGAAGCTCATTGAAGTACTCTGTCCGTCGCACGTGGTGATCGTCAGCAGCCGCGAGGACGGCGAGGAGAGGTGGTCCACCTTTCTGCAGGAGGATGTGCAGCGGGTGCTGCCAGATTGTGAGTTTCTCTTCACCGACCCAGTTGCCCACCTGTGTGAGCGTTCGTCGAGTCGTGAGTTGTTGAGGGAGTACTTCACCGGCACCCCGTTCTATTCCCTGGGCTGCTCTAAAGTGGTGGTGCCGCTCAAATCACTGACGTTTGTGGAGGAGGCGGGGGAGGGCTTAGCGCCTGGCAGCGCTGACGGTGTCCTTATGCGTGTGGTGCACCCCGACGCGTCGTTCCAAGCTCTCGTCTGTGCTCTTTCCCACGCGGAGCTTCTCGAGGAGGCGCCGTTGGCCCCGATCGCTGGCCTGGTGACGATTGTGTACGTCGATGAGAAGAACGAGGAGGTGGCAATGCTAATCCCGGCCGCAGAGGAGCCGCTGCTGCGACGCTTGATCATTGTGCCGCAGTCTCGCTACCGCGACACGTTGAGGATGACGAATGCGCAAGTGACGACAATGGAGGAGTACGTGGCAGTCTAAGTTTAGGCTGCTGCTGCTGCTGGCAGTGGTGGTGGCGGCGCGGAGACCGATGGCGTAGCACGTGTACTTTTGCCTTTAGTGAACATCATCTGTCGCTATTTCTGTCCGTGCCACCTTACGCGTGTATATGCGTGCGTGCGTGGGCGTATACGCCAGATAGGCGCGCGCCTCCTCCTGCGCGACGGCGGTGTCTTCTGGCCAACTCCTTTCTTCCCTTCGGCGCGACACAGTTGACTTGTGTGGGTGAGGGATAGCAGAGCAGGGGAGGAGCAGAGAGAGAAAGAAAATACGATGTGCAAACGTGTGCTTCGGAGAGACGATAAACCGCGCGCGCCTGGTGGGTGTGTCGGACCCCGGCCATTCTTTTTCTTTTTTTTCTGTTGTTCCTCCGTGGCCTCGACGTGAGCCAAGTGAGAGGACATGCGCGGCCCTCCAGTCGCCGTTTAACACAAGAAGCAAAACAACACAGAAAGATAAAAGCACGCACAAACAGAGAACCACGCATACACAAACACGCGTACGTGCGGGCAAGGTGATGCCCCATACGGCGTGGAGATTGGCAGGGGAGGGCTCTTTCTGGCGTTGCCGACCCCAGACAACGAAAGGAGAACTGAAGGATGTGTGTATGTGTGGCTTCTGTGTCGCGACGATGCACTTGGCCACAAAAGCCAAGGCGACTAAAGAACTCATCCTATGCGCAAAACGGAATCACAGGCCTCATCTCTGACTCTCTCCCTCTTGTGTCACCTGACTTACATCATTCGCCCCCTGCGCCTCTGCCGTTTGTCTCTCTCCTCCATGACGTAGAAGTCCGTGCATTCACGGACAACCATACCGGTACGTACACGCAAGCACGCAAGGGAGAGGGACCCGTGCTCCTAGCCGTTGAGCTTTTGTGGGACCTTTTCCACCACCAACACCGCTCCCGTCTTGGCTTGCTGCGTCTCTGTCGAGGTGTTACCCTTCCTGCACCGTCGCCTGCTTTTCGTTCTCTCCTCGCTGTCGCTGCATTGTAGTGCAGGTGGCGGTGCGCCACGATGCGAGCCAGCGTGCGCGTGCGCGACACGCACAAGATTGGATGGCGCACGCGGGCAAAGCGTGCTGTGGAGCGCGCCATCCACAAGTATGTCCCCGACCCGCGCGACAACCCGCTCACAGAGCTGCCAATGAACTCAGAGGCTTACTCGAAGACGCATCAGCAGCAGGAGGGTAGCGTGCGCATCGGCATCCGCCCTGGACAGTCGATCGAAGATTACATGGCGGAGCGTGACCGGAAGTGGCTCGATCAGCAGCGCCTCATTTTCGAGCAGCGCGTCAAGGAGGACCACCTTCCGACTACCAAAGATGGCCTTCCATTCGTCGGTGCAGGTTCGCGAGAGCACTACATGAACATCGACTCGGCGAACAAGCTTGTGCACACCCCTGAGCCGAAAGACTACGAGATAGACGAGGAAACGGTGCTGCTGCGGCGCCAACTACAGGTGGAGAATGAGGCCGAGTATCGCAAGTTCGTGGCGGAAGCAAAGCGATCCGACATCGCCGCACAAGAGACGCGCAAGCGGCGTCTCCCGCACCCAAGTGACCCAAACTACGACCCCTTCAAGCTGACGCCGGGGTACCGTCCGCAGGATAGCACGGCGCTGGCGCAATGGCTGAAGCGCCAGCGGGAGTCTGGCAAGTCGGCAAGCGGCCTCTCGCTGCAGACGAAGGAGGGCCAGGAGCGTTTCTACAACGAGGAAAAGATGGCGACACAGTACAACGCGAACCCGTTCGCCAATCGCATCGAGACGCCGCGCGGCATGTCGACGATGCGCGTTACTGCGTACTCCCCCGACAGCGTCTTCATCAACGACAGGGAGGTGATCGGGTCGTGCATCGTGACGGAGAAAGGGTACTACCACTGGAATGTGGGCAGTTTTGAGGAGGTGAATGAGCGGACTCTCGCGGTGCTGCTTCACATGTACCCGGTGCCGGATGTGGTGTTCCTCGGCACTGGCCGAAACCTGCACTTCATCGACGAGGATCTGCGCATCGCCTTTCAGAAACGCGGCACGGTGATTCACTGCTTGACCACTCCCCAAGCATGTGGTCATTTTGGCGTCCAGCTCTCCGTGTCACGCCGCTCCGCCCTGGCGATCATCAACCCTATCCCGACCAACGGCTACGGGGTGGAGTGCTTTGGCGACTTTGTGGAGAACGACATGTTCTCCTTGTCCGACACCCAGCTCGGCATTTCACCGATGCGCCAGTTTTCGCCGTCCCTCTTCCGGCAGAACAAGGTCGCGGAGAAGTACAGGGCAACCCAGGGCACCGGTATTGGCCCACAATATCACCAGCTAAGCGACGGTCGTCTTGTGCGTCCTGGAACGAGCCACACAAAGCTGCTGCCGATGCTTGAGCCGGGCGAGACGGTGGACTGGGAGAAGCTCCCGTCTTACTACCATTGGTACCCGAAGGAGGAGCTGCACGACTACATCGAGAACACGACGTGGCGCGAAATCAAGGGCAGGCCGACCGGCGAGCCGCTGGAGAAGCGCCTCAGAAAGGCGATATCCGGCGGCACCTTCGAGAAGGACGAGACCCCGGAGCCAGACCTCATGCCGTGGAACTCGGCCACGATACCGATCACCAAGTTTCCACACGAGCGCAACGACGACGAAATCGTCGTCGTGGACCCCAAGACAGGCCGCATCATCGGGATGGAGCGCGAAACATACGAGCGCTGGAAGCGCATGATGGAGGAGCGCCGCGCGGGCTTGCCCGAGAGCGACCCGGTCGAGTACGATCAGGAGCGCTACGTTACCAACAAGGACGGTGTCGTCTTCGACCTCTCCAAGATGAAGTACCGGCCTATCTTCGAGGGACGCTGGAACGCGCGCCGGCAACAGAGTACCGGGCGCACGAACCCAATCATGACATAGGCGCTGGAAATGGTTTGTGGCTGCAAGCGGTGAGAAGAGGGAGATGGAAACTCACGAGGAGGGGGAGGGGGACGGACAATGGTGGTGCCTAAGTGCTCATTTATGTCTTTTCCAAGAGCCAGTGCTCTTCTCCCTGGATCTTCTCTATCTTTTCTCACTCGCGCCTGCAGCGCTGCCCGATCTGTTGCTCGTGTGCGTACGTATCTCGTTCTCTGTGTGCGTGTGCTCTTCCTCGTGTCTCTCCAGCTTTCAGTTTCTTAATTCTTGCTCGCCTCCACGCACGCACGCTGGACAAGGCCAGATGGCGAAGTCGGGTATCTGCTACTGCTTTTTCCTTCTTCCTGCTCGGAGACCGAATGCGGTGCGGAATCGATGGGGACGGTACGGCAGGAGGCAATGATGGACGTATGGTCAGTGCGCGGAGCGCGGGTGGCGGTGGGGGCGGTTTTGTGTGCTTTGTGCATCGCTTCTGTTCACATTGAAGCTCGCCGACGCACTTGCGAGAACGGAAGAGGTGACACATCACGAAAAAGGGAAGGCGAGGGGGGCGGCGAAACGCCACCAGTGGGGTGGGTGGCTAGGTGGGGAAAGGGCTTGCGGCAGCAGTAGATTTGTCAAGCGCGCAGTGCTCGGGTGTTTGATGTGCGTTCGCATCCCGGCGCTTGTGTGATTCTCTGCCTTGTGATGAGCCGCGTCCCGTTCATGTTGGCCGATTGCGCGTTGCGCACATCCGTGGCCGTCGAGGGACGTCTTCTCTGCTCGCTGAGACACACCCGAAAGGGACCGTTCCACGTTCGTACATTCACTTCGAACTAGAACTCGGTACATTTTCTTTCTTCCCCCGTTTCTGCTCACCTTTCTCGTGTGCTTCTCCCCCCTCGTTCTCTCGTGCGTATTTTCTTTTTATTCCCCGTGTATGGGATTTGTGTCAGACGGTAACGGCAGAGTTTTGCACACCCGTCCTTCTCTGAAAGGGAGCTGCGGACGCTCACCACTGAGTCGACGCTGTGCGCCCGTTGTATTGGCTTTGAATCAGCTTCTACACGAACGCACGCGTACAAGACTTCGGACGGACATGGGGAGGCCATGCTTGTCATTGAAGGAACGAATGGCCCACTCTTTAGCGTAGCTAAGTCGGCGGCCGCCATCGCGTACTTGTCGACGCACTACCCTCAGTGCAAAAAGCGCGGCTCTGGGTGGCAGCTGAGCGTCGAAGAAGTCAGCCTGCTTCAATCCCAGCTGCGGCGGACCGACGGCGTGCATTTTGCGTCTGCGGACACAAAGGAGCAGTTTGAGGTACTCCGCAAGAGATACGCACGAGACTGTGTCGTGTACGCCGCTCTCACCATAGACCACGGCTACAGGCTCCGCCATGGAAGCCAGTTTGGCGCCAACTACATCGGCTACCAGGATGTGGGGACGCACGGCGAGTGCCTGTTGTTCACTGGGCCGCTCGCTGAGCTTGAACAAGTGCGGGCCGTGCGCATCGCGCGAAGTGTGGGGAAGCGGGCGATGTTGGTGACCCTGCAAGAGGGCGACAGCGGCTGCTCACCCACCGTTACTGTGACGGACCTCATGGCTGATTCTTTCACCGACCTCCGACGTCCGCACAAGTCATGCCGAAACGAGTAGGGGCGGCGCGTGGGGACTGCGCGACGCACTGGAGCGTATGTGTCGATGTCTAGCATTCACTCAACTCCTCCCCCTCCCCCCGCACAAACACATACACTCGGTGTATGTCCTAATGCATCTTCCTAGCAGCCAATATGCGGGACTTTTCGAACCCATTTGTTCTCTGCTAATCCGCTCTGTGTTTGCTTGTGTCGTGGTGGTGGAGGGATCCTCGGTGCCTTTTCCCCTCGAGATGCCGCGAATTGTTGCCTGCTATGCAACGAAACATGACACCTTTTTCGTCTTGTGGGCGTGGTGCTCCTGTGCTGCGCGTCGGTAGCGGACGGACTGGAGATGATAGCGGCGAGAGAGACAAGGGCTGTGGTGCACTACTCGTGCTACTCTTCCTTAGCCTAGCGCACTCAAGGGCAACACACAACATGCACAGCGTGGCCATGCTCACAGCGTTTTGGGCGGTGACTAAGCAACACGGCCTGAACTCTTGAATGTGGACGGCATCGTGGCGGTATTGGAGCCCCCCAGCCGTGGTGCACTCTGCGCTCACGCCTCTCGCCGCACTCCCCCTTTGTGCGTTTACAAGGAATGCACCCGTACCCTGCTCCAGCCTCTCTCTCTGTCACCTCTCACCACTCTCCTCCTGCCCGCCTGCCTCACCCCTTTTTCTGCCTCGCCTGACTTTTTATGGTTTCGTTTTGGTCGTCTGGGCGGGGTGCTTCCACCCCTGCCCGCTCGCTGTCCCGCTCACCTCCACTCCTCCCCTT
>NC_018324.1:1422941-1453495 GCF_000234665.1 Leishmania mexicana MHOM/GT/2001/U1103
AGTTTCTGCTTAAGCAATGGCGGCGGTTCTCCCCCCATTTCCCCCCCCTCTAAGTCACACACACCTACACACACGTGCGTGTGAGTCCGATGAATACTCGCTCTCACTGTTACCGCTTCCTCGATGCCCTTCGTCCTTACCTCTCCGTTGCCCCCCTCCCCCTCGCTCATACATCCACGTGACGTATTTACTACTCACACAGCACCACACACCTATCAAAACTTAGAGTTTCTCTCCTACTCCCTGCGTTCCTCGTATTGCCGTGTTTCCGTCCTCCCTCAGGCATTCTGCGCCTCCGGTGTTTTGGATATCTACCGCTCTTTTCTCTCACCCTTTCGTAGGGCGCAGCCGGCTTGTCGCCGCTTCCTGTGTCTCCTCTCGCTCTCTCTCGGCGTCCCGCTCGTCTTTTTTACATATATTTTTCCACTGTTGCTTTAGAAGCAGGAGAGGAACGTGCGACGGAGTCAGACCAACGCGAAAGACCCTCCCCACCCAAATAAACAGAAGGGCAGCACGTGCTCGCAGCTACCTCTCACTCTCTCGTTTCTCCAGCTTTGTCGACTCGTGCGTGTTACTGTTCTCTCTCCCTGTGCGACGTACACCAGCCAGTCCATCTGAAGAAACACAGGAGTCGCTCACACGCACGCGCACAAGGAGGAAGCTTAGGGCAATTATCGCGCCGTTCACGGCGCCTGTGAGCGAGCAAGAAGACATCGAATTCCGTCCGAGTGTAGCGTCGTCCTAGTGTCGTTCATCGCGTGCGCGCGCCTTGCCATATCTGCTGCTTACAATTTTTTTTTTCGTGTGTGCTTCGTTTCTCGTTGCAGCGGCGCTCGCGTTCGCACGCCGCGTTGGGCCTCCGTCTGTTTTTTTTCTCGACGCATCTTCGTATTTTGTGCGAGTGTTGCAGAGAAAACGTCAAAATGGACGCTATCAAGACGTACACGTACAAGTCCGGGGCCGTCTACGAGGGCACCTTCGACGGCAACATGCGCTCCGGCCGCGGTCACTGGACTCATCCGCAGGGAGAGAGATACGAGGGTGAGTACAAGGACAACAAGCAGAACGGCCTCGGCGTCTACATCTTCTCCGAGACGGGCAAGAAATACCTCGGCAACTGGGAGGCTGGGCAGATGAACGGTGAGGGGCTGTACTTCTTCAACCTCGACTGCACCGCTTACTACTTCGGAAACTACACCAAGGACAAGAAGGATGGCGATGGCCATTACATGTACGAGACTGGCGTTATGACGACGCAGAAGTGGAACATGGGCGCGCTGCTGAAGGAGGAGGAGACGCCGCCGTCCGAGATCGTGGAGTGTGCGGTGAAGATAAAGGAGCTGATGGACGCTGTGCGCGCGGTGGCGCCAAAGGAGTTGGGCGATATGCCGCCACCGTCGGAGGTGCGCACGTTTCAATTCCCGTCCGGCGCCACGTACACGGGTCAGTATTTTGGCACCAAAAAGCATGGCCGTGGCTACTGGCTGCACCCGGAGGGCGACAGCTACGAGGGTCAGTTCGATAACAACCACCACAGCGGCTGGGGTGTCTATGTGATTGGCCGCAGCGGCAAGAAATACGTGGGCCACTGGCGTAACGGCAAGATGAATGGTATCGGCGTATACTTCTTCAACCCGCAGGAGACAGAGTACTACGTAGGCCTGTACCGCGACGACGTGAAGAACGGCCGTGGCATGTACCACTTCGCGGAGAGCGGCGCTAGCATGGTTCAGATGTGGGAAAACGGCGTGCTGCGACAGGAGATGGAGGCCGACAAGGCCACTGAGAAGGCGTACGAGGCGGCTATTCGAAGGATCGTAGAAGTAGTGAAGCCCTACGCGCCCAACTACGAGCCGGTGACATTCGGGTTCTGATACTATGTCCTTCAAAGGTGTGCGAGTGGAGACAAGTGGACAGAAGACTCGAAGAGAAAAGCAGGAGGTGAGGGGGCCGAGGAAGATACTTCTGTTGTTCCCTCTTCTTCCTTCTTGGACCCACAAGGCACACCGCAGCAGAGCTGGCGTTTCCTCCTCTGCATCTCTTCTTTTGTGCCTCCCCCCCGCCCTTCCCCCATCGATGTGTCCTCGTGTGGATCTCCGGCATCGAAATCGGACTTGGTGCCGGGTAAGCTGCCTCAGTGCGTCTTTGCCCCTCCCCTCCCTCCTTCAGGCCGCTTTCGTCTCTCCTTGAGGCATCGCACTGCTGCATAGCGGAGGGGCGCCTCTGTGCGCGTAACAGTCCAGAAAATGGCGCAGGTCCCCTCTCTCTGTCTTGTGTTCCCTTTGTCCCTCCTCTCCTCTCCTCTTTCCCCCAAAAGAAATGAAAACGGGTGTCGTCTCGACCGTGCATGCGTGCATGTGTGTGCGGCTGCGTTTCTCGGCTATTTGGTGCTCCCGTATTCATGTGGTGAGGGGAGGTCGCGGGTGTACGTGTGTATGTTGGGGTGAATGTGTGCCTCTTGATGGGAGGCGTGTGCACCTGTGTGCGCCACCAGAGGTCTATGTGTGGTTTTCTCCTCCTCTTTTTCAGGCCGCATGTCTTGCAGATTTCCATTCCGTCTTCTCCCCTGAGGGTGCGCATGAATCGCCGTCCACACATTCACGAGACAGTTCATGTTTCCCTCCTTCCTCATCTCGTGGCGCGCGCTCGGGTCGAAGAGCGGACACGAGCGCCACCAACAGCAAAGAGCGTGTCGGCGTGTGTGTGTGTGGGGGGGGCGTGCTTTTTTTTCGTAGACGTCTTTGTTGTTGGCTCACATTAATCAGCGCCTGTGTGCAGTGCCCAGTGTTGTGTGGACTACGACAAGAAAGGCTGTCAGAGAGAGAGGCGAGTATTGTTGCAGATGGGTGTTCCTATCGATTTTTTACGGCGCCAGAGCATCTCTTCAATAGGGCGTAAAAGGAGAGACAGTGGTCCGCATAACAAACAACAGAAACGGCGACGGGAACTTCACAAGAGCCCGCGAGGCACCAAGTATGCAACTGCTGCAGGGGCTCCGAGCACTCGTAAAGGGGTGGAGAAGGGGTACCGTTTGTGTAACGCGCGGAGTTAGAGGTGAGGCGACGTGGGCGATGGCGCTCGATGCAGCAGCACTCGTTGTGTAGACCCTGCTGCCAGCGCGGTATCGGGGGCAGAGACGAGTAAGGTGGTCAGTGGGGTCCCGCTGTCTTCGCTGGATGAAGGAGCTCTCTCTCACTCACGCCCCCTCAGTGCGACGGCGCCGGTACTGCTGCGACGCCGAGGCTGTGGTATCCGTTCTCCTGACGTTGTGAAGGCTTCTCGCACGCTTCCTCGTCTCTTGTCCTGTTCGGCCTCTTCTTGTTTCCTCCATGCCCATGCTCTGGTGCACCCGCACCCACCGCTGCACAAGTGCCTGTGCCCTGTGAGCCGATATGGAAGCATACACGTATAGACGTATATTGCGTGCTGTGCGTATCTTCCGCATCCACCTCGTTGCTTTCTCTCCCTCCGACTCTTTTCTTGTCCTTTCCTCTCAACGTAGTTTCCCTGCTCCCGCCACGCCCCTCATCATTTTGCGCATGGACGTGCACGGACCTTCCTCCTCGGTCATGCACGTGCAAGCCATCAACGTTGCAGCGTCTGCCATCAAACCTCATAGATCAACGTAGCGCGACACCCACGCTTTGACTGCAGTGCTGTGTTTCTCTGTTTTCGCTTCTGCGTGTTCTCAGGGCGCTGCTGGTGTACATCTGTTATCGCATGTTCTCACCTTCCCTTAGATCCATCTCTGCTTCCCATTCAGCAAACTTGGGTTTGCTCGGCGTGTCACATCTCCCCAGTCTGTGGCACGCACAATCGCCTCCGTGCCGCCTTTCCTCTCTGCTTCAGAGCTGGGCCAGGCACGTGTTGTTTGTCTACACCTTGGCTGAGCTGCGCCACAAAAAAAAACTCACTCACACCGACATCCACTCCCCACTGGGACCCCTCACTCCGTTTTTTACTTTCTCGTCCTCGACAGCCACGCGGAGGTGGACGGAAAGGCGACTGAGAGACGGCAGACAACTCCTCCCTCCCCCTTCCCCCAAAAAAAATTGAAGGCGAATAGAATGACACCATAGAAGCGAGAACAGGAAAGGCGAACAAGCACCAGTCAGGGACCACCACCCAGTCGACAAGAGCATTGCCAAGTGACCGTCACGTCCGGGCCCCGGTGTAGGTGGAGGTGACTTCATAGCGGTCTCACCGGGCTCTCTTTCCGTTCCCCTTTCCTCGCAGCGCGCACGCGTATTTTGTACCGGGTAGTGACGCGACGGGGGGACATCCGCTCCTCTCTCTCAGGCTGCCATCTTTGATTCACCAACTCCGCCCTCCGCAATAAGCACTTCATCTTGTGTGTGTAATGAGCGAATCCATCTTGCTCGGCAAAGCAGAGTTGCTCGCCTGGGCCGCCAGCGTCACGGGCATCTCTCCCTGCGACAAGTACGGAGACTTGAAGGACGGGCTCATCTATCTCGCCTTGACGCGGCAGCTTTTCCCTGGTGAGATCGACAACGCTATTGTGCGCCTCCAGCGGCGCGGTGCCCGTGATGCTGCCAAGAACTGGTCTCTGCTCACCAGTTGCCTTCGGCGCCATGGGATCCCGACCCACTTGTGCAGCCAGCAGGCTGTTGAGCGCGGGCACACACGGTACTGCTTCAACCTGTTGGTTCTCTTTTACTTTCTAGTGCGCTTAGCCCGCGGCCATCAGTTCGCTGTGGACTTTGCGCAGCCGGTAGATCCACAGCTAGCCGCTTTCCTGCAGTCCCCCGAAAGCGTGCTCGCCGTGGAGCGCAGAGTCGACATGGGCCTCAGCGAGTGCAGCAGCAACAACGTGGGTGTGTCCGCCATAGACGAAGACGAGGCGGGTGGACAAGCGGACTCTGGCGCCCCGCGCAGCGTTACACGTTTGTCATCCCCTCCATCAGGCGCCACAGCGCCCACAACGGCAACGGGAGTGGCGCCGTTGAGGCTGCCTCTCCGCTCTACCGCTTTATTGGCTGACACTTCTTCACATCACCTCGCCCCACCGCCGCGGTGGATGTGGGCACACGAGCAGAGCTCGGCACGCGCTTTCCAGGACGCCGGTGGTTGGCGCGCACCTCGCAGGTGCAACAATAGGGGTACGGAGGATTCGAAGCACTCACCACGCGGGGCTTTCGACTCGACGTTAGTCCATGGCGTGGCACGCGCACCTGTCACTTCTGGTGGCGAGCTCGTCACGGCAACGCTGCTGCCTCCAGCTTCTCTCTCGCGCCCCTCTCCATCCACTGCGTGCGCTCCACACCTTTACATACAGAACCAGCTGCTGAGAGAGGAGCTGCAGCACGTCAAGGCAGTCAGTCAGCTGCTCCTAACGCAGCAGCGCGGGTCGGAGGCGGCAGTCGAGATGCGCGCGTCTGCTGCTCTGCAGGTTCAGCTAGCAAAGGCAGAGCTCGACCATCTACACGCCGTTCGACAGTTGGAGGTGACGCTGACAGCAGGGCCAGTGCAAAATGGCGGCGCCAACGCTGCTCCGTCGCCGCAACAGTGGGCAGCACTTGTGCATCGAGCGGAGGCTGCAGAGACCACTTCGGTTCAGCTGTATCGCGAATATCACGAAAGCCAGCAAGTGTACGACACCACGCTGCAGCAGCTTCGTCAGGTGTTCTGCTCCATCGCGGATATCGCGGCAGCAGCTCTCTCGTCAGTGCCATCCAACTCTGACAGCGCACATGCTGTCGCGTACGAGGAGACGGTAACAGCTGCGATGCTGGCGCAACTCACCGGCGTGCCTGCTATGCTAAAGGATGCATTTTGTGCACAGATGCGAGCGCTGCTACTGACGTTGAGCAGCCTACGTAGCACGAATGCGCGTCTTCAGATGGATGCAGCATCGGTGCCGCACCATAGTGGCCCCGGCGATGCGAGCAGAGATTGCGCGTCGAGCTTCAGTGCCTTGTACGCATCCTCTTCTCTCCCATTCGAGCGAGAGAGTCTCAAGACGGTGTGCGCAGAGGCCCTCAGCGCCTGTCACGGTGCAAACCCAGTCGTGCAGCGCGCCTTGCGACGCCTCACGAGTCTTGTCGACATGGTCAGCAGTGCCCTTGACGCAGCGCAGCAGGACCGAGACAGGTGGGAGCAGCGGTGCCGGCGCGCGGAAACCGCTGCCGCCCAAGCCGATGCAGGCTCACAGGAAGCGAGTGCAGAGGGTGAGGCACAGCGGCAGCAGGACTTGGCAGCGCCCACTGTAGCCTCGAGCACCTGCATAGACGAGCTTTCTCGCTTGTCCCCGGAGCGGTGTGCGCGGGCAGCGCAAATCCATCAGGAGAGCCAGAGGCTCTGCAGTCAGGTACAGGAGATACTCGCCATGGCGTTCTCCACAGCTGGCACCCACGAAGTGCAGTGGGCAAGTGATGAGCTGGTCGCATTGCTAGGCGCGTACGTCAAAGAACGAGCATCAAAACCGGCCATGGACGAAGCGCTTGCTGAACAAGCAGAAACCATTGCCGCGTTGCGGGCAGATCTTCGGCAGCAGCGGGAGACTCGGAAGCGAGCAGAGGCTCAGTTGAGCGATGCCGAGCGACGACGACAGGTGCTGGAGCACAAGTGTGCCGCACTACAGACCCAACTTCGCAGCGCCACCGAGAAGCTCGGAACGCAGAGGAATGACTCTCAAGCGCACGCGGCAACGTTGCGCCGAGCGCTGCTGGAGAAGACTTCCACTCCTTTATCGGCCGCACTCGCAAGTACACCGCTCGCAAAACCCTCCACGGCTGCCACACGTGGCACACAAGAGCACATTGCAGCCAGTGGCGCAGCACCGTTGACTGATGCTTCTCGCCACGCAGCGAGCACACCGTACCGCAGTACAGCTCATTCGCTGTACTCTTCACCTCACCTGCCGGGCGCCTTACACTCACCCTCTACGTCCGATGACGACATGAATGATGCCGAGGAGCGCCGTCTAATCGATCACCACCACCGCTTTCACAGCGATTTGCACAACCAACACGTGTCACCGTCGCCTTCTCCGTCAGCTTCGGCCTCGTTGCCTTCCTCGAGAGCCACCACTGCAGAGGCTGATGTACCGAAGGCGCTAACAACCGAACGGGTCGTTGCGAGGGCCAGCCTAGCTGCGCCGACTGCTTCGCCGGCCAGAAGCACGCGGTCATCGACAGATCACCCCGCAGCTGCCTCGGGCTCGTCACTCTTGCTGTCAGCGGCGGAGCTTGAGCGGCGGAAGCAAGCGATCTTGCGCAAGTACGACGTTGCATAACTCTGCGGAGAAGCAGAGGAAGAGGTTTTGAAAGAAGAGGGGATCGACTGCGGTCGCGCGCTTCCGATTTCTCAAGCAGCCAGCTCAGTGAGGTGCATGCGAATACACCGGCGCACATGCACTCAGCGACACACACACACGCACGTGCACATATGTACATTCATACACACCGACACGGGGGTGACAAACCCGATGCCGTCGCGCTTGGTATGATGGTGCGCGATCTCCCCTGCCTCTCCATCCCTCCCCTTTCCTGCCTCCACAGCTCACATCGCTCCAGAATAACCGCACAAGCGCTGAAGGAAAATACACATGGAGAAGCAAGAAAGCGAAAAAAGAAAGCGTGGTGTATATGCTTTGCGCCACAGGGGGAGGGGGCACACACTCGCACCTCAGCGAATTGCGGTCGATGGATGTCGATTAGCAGCAATACCAGTTGAGGCAGCCGCAGGAAAAGGCGACCGTGCTGAAGGAGCGCGTGCGCAACCACCGCATTGTGCTTTCTTCCCTCTTCCTGATCCAGACGTCTGCATCGCCGTCTCGTGGAAGTCGCCTTGCGGATGTGCTTTGCTCTTCACTCCTTCCGCCTCGCATCTGTGTTCTTGTGTCTGCTTCTTTTTTTGTGTCGCTCCTCTTACCCTTTCTGTCTCCCTTGTCCATCCACTCCCGTACTTTGTGTGCGTGTGTGTGTCGAGGTGTCTTGGCTTCCACGGCTGCATCTCAGCTGTGCCAGTGTCATTGATTTGCACTCCTTTCTCCTACTCGCTCTCTTGCGGTTGCACAGCGGTCAATGTCTTCTACATCGACCTAGATTGCTCTTTCACCTTGTCTCTACCAATATCCCTTTCCCGCCACCACCACCACCGCTCTTCGCCGCCCCGCCCCTTTACTTGCGGTTTCCCTATCCTTCCACAGAACCACCTACTCTCACGTCACCACCTCCCGAACGATACCACGCCTCACTTGTCTGCCGCTGCCTCGAAAGCTCCCCTTTTTCTTTCCACGCCTCCACCGCTGCCGCCTAACGTCCTCCACAAGATAGATTACCCCGCAGCCATGAGCGCCTCCCTCAAGAAGACGGCGCTCCACAGCTTCCATCTCGCTCAGCAGGCAAAGATGAATGCATTTTCGGGCTACCACATGCCCATCTCCTATGGCAGGCTGGGTGTGCTGAAGGAGCACTTCTACACTCGACAGGTCGCCGGGATATTCGATTTATCGCACGTGGGCCAGTATGAGGTTCGCGGTGCGGACCGTGAGAAGTTCATGGAGCACGTCACGCCGGTGGACCTCCAGCGCACCCAGGTTGGATACGGAGCGCTGAGTATGCTGACGAACGCGCAGGGAGGCATCAAGGACGACTGCATCGTGACGAAGATGGCGGATCATCTGTTCCTTGTGCTGAACGCTGGGTGCAAGGGGAAGGATGTGGCGCACATGGAGAGTGTGCTGCGTGAGGGCGCGATGAAGGGTGCGGATGTGCAGCTTGTGCTGCTGGATCGCTCGCTTATTGCGCTACAGGGCCCGCAGGCCGCCGCGATCCTCTCCGAGTTCATGGATGACGTGCCGGACATGGGCTTCATGCAGTGCCGCCAGAAGGTGAACATCAAGGGGATGGAGGTGCAGGTGACGCGGTGCGGCTACACGGGCGAGGACGGCTTCGAAATATCTGTGTCGAACACGGACGCTGTAGCGCTTGTGGAGCTCCTCATGTCGCGGAGGGCGGAAATGGCCGGCCTGGGTGCTCGCGACAGCCTTCGTCTGGAGGCGGGGTTGAACCTGTACGGCCACGAGCTGACCGAGGATACCAACCCTGTGGCGGCTCGCTTCATGTGGACGATTTCGAAGCGCCGCATGGCGGAGGGCGGCTTCATTGGCTACGAGCCCATCAAGTACTTCCGGGACAACGCCAGCAAGGGTGCTGTGCCGCGGCTGCGAGTGGGCCTCGTTTCCACTGGCCCGGTTGCTCGTGAGAAGACTGCCATCGAGGTGGGTGGGAAGCAGGTGGGCGAGGTGACCAGTGGCTGCCCGTCTCCGTGCTTGAAGAAGAACATCGCCATCGGCTACCTCGACCGTGAGCTGGCCAAGGATGGGGTGAAGGTGGACCTGGTTGTGCGGGACCGCCGCGTGGCTGCTGAGGTGGTCACTCCGCGATTCGTGCCTGCCCGGTACTACCGCAAGCCCCAGTAAAGCAAGCCAAAGAAAGGTGATCCGCCACCATGAAAAGGATCGCATCATAACTCCAACCGACGTGGAGGCGTAGAGCAAGCAGGCACGAGAGAGGGAGGCACGCACGGATTGTCATGGAGAAGATGCATAAAAAATGCACCTTCGAGGTGTATTCGTCGAGTGATGGTGGCGGTAGGGAGTGCCTGTAAGTGTATAGGTTGCACGCATCGATGCGCCGCCTCCACACTTCCTTAATCACCTTCCCCTTTCCCTGCTTTTCTCGTTTCGACTGTTCCACCTTCACGGTGCCACGCTCTACCGCCTCTCTTTCTGTTCTCATGTCTTTTTTATTTTTTTTTCATTTTAGCCGACGTGCGTGCTCATGTTCTGTCGTGCGCGGTCTTGCGTCTCCTCTGCCTCTTTCGGTTTTCATGGGACTCTGCGCTTCAGCGATTCCCTCGCGGAGCACGTTGGATAGGGGGTCAACGGAAGGCACGCTTTCCGTGGAAGCACGGCGAAACGCACACGCCTGTGGCTAGAGGTGAGGATAATGAGGGGATCAAGTGCACGAAAAAGACAAACAATGGACATGGCGTCGTAAGGCTTCTTCACTCTTCCCCCGCATGCATACCGTCCTTCTCTCTCTCTCTCCGTGGAACGACCTCATGATTCTTGTCATTGTACTGCTCTGCTCTGCTCTGCTCCCTCTCTCTCTCTCTCTCTCTGTGTGTGTGTGTGCCCTTTTCCGCTTTTGTATGCTTCCGTTGTGTCTTCTCTCTTCTTGGTCTCTCGTTCCCGCTCTCCCTCCCTAACGCGCACCTCACCGAGGCAAGAGTCAGTGCCGCGTCTCATTTTCTCTGTCCTTTTGTTTTTCTTCAGTCTTTGCGTCTTGGGTGTGGTCTTGCTGCCTCGACCACACGTTCCACGCCTCTTTCCGTTTTTTTTTTTTTTCGATTTTTTTTCTCCGCTTTAGCAACGCAGCGCATGATAACTGTGCAGCACTGGTTGTTTCCTTGTCCGTCTTCTAAAACACACGTGCACATGGGCGTGAAGGAACGTAGAGGAAGCAAACGAAAAAAAAATCCTCGCAAGCATGTCTCACCCTCCTCCCTCGCCCCTCCCTTCTTCTCCGCCTCCGTCATCTCCAACCCTCGTCATGTCCGGCGGTGTCTTCCTCAACGAGAAGACGAAAACAAAAAGTCACAGGAAGTGGGTGGCGGCGACGGGGGACGAAGGAGGTGAGGGAAGGGGGGCGGACTCTAAGGTAACTTTAGACCGTACTCATGTGTGCTACGATTGCTTCTTATTCGCTTCCAGCGCTCTCTCCCTCCCCCCGCTCTCTCTTTTCCTCCACCTCTTCTTCGGTCCCCACTGAACGGCTATATTCGTTCTTATGGACGTGGCTTGTTGAGTGCGTGGCGGGGTGGGGCGGGGGTGGGTGATGATGCAGGCGTGTGTGCTCGACATTGGTTCTCTCTAATCACGATGAGCATTTTCACCGAGTGCTTATCCTCTCCCTTCCGTGTCTCTCCATCTGTTTCCTCTGTTGTTACCGTATTTTCTTTCTCTTCTCGTTTGGTCTTATGCTCCCCAAGAGAAGCACAGGGAAGGATGCCAAGCACGAAAAAGCGGTGTCCAGAACTCAGACATCCGCAGACACCACCCGCACACATTCCTATCCCACGCATGCTCATGCGTCAGGCATGTCGCCTCTACCCAGGTGCGTGCTTGTGCTATGCAATCTCTAAAGTGCCCCTATCTATGTATGTGCCTGCCGGCATCTGGACGTGTGTCCACATGCCTGTACGTGCGTAAAGGAGTGTGCGTGTATGCGTGTGTCGCCATATATCGTTTTCTGCCCCCTCCTTGCGTTTTTTACTTCTTTTTCATCACCCCCGCCCTTCCCCAAACGGCGCCCGCTCTCTTGTGTCAGTTCTTGAAGAGGCGGCGTAGAGCAGCGGGCGGGGTGCAGAGGTGGAAGAGTGGCTTACGAATTCCATTTTTTTTATTGGGCAGAGGGGGTCTCTTCGGCTCCTTACCGATATTCTCCCATTGCCCGGACAAAAACCGCACACGCACGAACACGAGACGTGCCAAGGCCTCTCTGCTTTCCTCGGAAAACAGAGGGAGCGGGCGGACGCGCACAGGGTCTTCTATCTGTGGGCCCTCCCCCCCACACCTCTGTGAGCCGGGGAGATGACGGCAGAGTAGCGGCGAGACAAAACAAAGAACATATGAAGGAGGCGTGTGCAGCGCATGCTGCACCGAAAGAGGTCCGTGCTTCCATCCATGCACTTGATGAACCCGTAATACCACACGTAAGCACTTTCCTTGCTCCACCCATACGCGATCAACACCTCGACCTTTGCCTTCTCTCTTCTTTGCTCTTTAATGATTTCCTCTCTTTCTTGGCGTGGTGGCCGGCGCGGGCGTGCAACACCGCTAGGGGGGCAACAGCACTAAAGACTCATTCTCCATCAAGAGACGTAAAGGCGAACTGCCCACCTCCTCTCTTCTGCGCATCTCTTTCTCTCCCCGCTTCTCTTTCTCTTTGAAAAAAAAGAAACGAGTTGTCGTCTCCCTCTCCCTCTCATTCGTTCTGCCCCCAACCACGGAAAACACAGCATCAGGCCCGGAAGAAACACATCAATGCTAGCCTCTCAACCCTATCATCTCTTTTGATGCGCTCGTTGACGGCCTCCACACGCTCCCCTCTCTCGCTCTTGAAGACTCGACCAGCCATTGAAAACGTGCCGGTTGCCAGGCACTCAGGGCTTTCCCTGTTCCCACGCGGCTCAAAATGTCTTCTTCCGCCTCCACCATACTCACTCATTCGTTACTTCCCTAGACTGGCGCACACACACACACACACCCACACACACACACACACACACAACACACATACCACAGTCAGCCTCTCTCTTTCCCATTCTTTTCCCACCGCAGCCATGAGCGCCTCCCTCAAGAAGACGGCGCTCCACAGCTTCCATCTCGCTCAGCAGGCAAAGATGAATGCATTTTCGGGCTACCACATGCCCATCTCCTATGGCAGGCTGGGTGTGCTGAAGGAGCACTTCTACACTCGACAGGTCGCCGGGATATTCGATGTATCGCACATGGGCCAGTATGAGGTTCGCGGTGCGGACCGTGAGAAGTTCATGGAGCACGTCACGCCGGTGGACCTCCAGCGCACCCAGGTTGGACACGGGGCGCTGAGTATGCTGACGAACGCGCAGGGAGGCATCAAGGACGACTGCATCGTGACGAAGATGGCGGACCATCTGTTCCTTGTGCTGAACGCTGGGTGCAAGGAGAAGGATGTGGCGCACATGGAGAGTGTGCTGCGTGAGGGCGCGATGAAGGGTGCGGATGTGCAGCTTGTGCTGCTGGATCGCTCGCTTATTGCGCTACAGGGCCCGCAGGCCGCCGAGATCCTCTCCGAGTTCATGGATGACGTGCCGGACATGGGCTTCATGCAGTGCCGCCAGAAGGTGAACATCAAGGGGATGGAGGTGCAGGTGACGCGGTGCGGCTACACGGGCGAGGACGGCTTCGAAATATCTGTGTCGAACACGGACGCTGTAGCGCTTGTGGAGCTCCTCATGTCGCGGAGGGCGGAAATGGCCGGCCTGGGTGCTCGCGACAGCCTTCGTCTGGAGGCGGGGTTGAACCTGTACGGCCACGAGCTGACCGAGGATACCAACCCTGTGGCGGCTCGCTTCATGTGGACGATTTCGAAGCGCCGCATGGCGGAGGGCGGCTTCATTGGCTACGAGCCCATCAAGTACTTCCGGGACAACGCCAGCAAGGGTGCTGTGCCGCGGCTGCGAGTGGGCCTCGTTTCCACTGGCCCGGTTGCTCGTGAGAAGACTGCCATCGAGGTGGGTGGGAAGCAGGTGGGCGAGGTGACCAGTGGCTGCCCGTCTCCGTGCTTGAAGAAGAACATCGCCATCGGCTACCTCGACCGTGAGCTGGCCAAGGATGGGGTGAAGGTGGACCTGGTTGTGCGGGACCGCCGCGTGGCTGCTGAGGTGGTCACTCCGCCTTTCGTGCCTGCCCGGTACTACCGCAAGCCCAAATGAAACGACTGTTATCTGAGAAGCACAGGATACTCAACCTATGTGCGTTCGAATGACCGAGGAAAGGGAATGCGACGCAGGGGCGTTGGAGGAAGAGGGAGAGGGGGGGCTTTGTAAACCGACGCTACACCCTTTCGCCTCCGCTGCGGCCCTTGTCTTCTCTGACCTGACCGCACGTTTCTTGCACGGCAAGTGTTCGACGGCCTGCATTTCGGAATCCGCCTCGTACGATTGTGGTAGCTTCCTCAAGGCCGTGAAGTGCCTCATGCCTGTTCCTGCATACGGAGGCCTCTGTGTAGATATATATATATATATGTGCTGAGCTGCGTTTCTTTTCTTTTCTGCTGCTGGTTCCTTATCGAAGATGGACGGATGCAATGTCGTGTAACGTCGCAGCTCTCTGGGGGTGTATGTGACATTTCGGGGTCTCGTTTCCAACGTGCGCTTCCGTCGTGCGTGTACGCGGTCCGGTGTGTGCCAAGGATGCGCGCCCATTCGCACATCACACGCAATAACAAAACGAGTGTTTCTCGTCATGTGTGTCAATCTTGCGTGTGAATTGCGGTTGCGCACTTGGTGATTGTTAACCGTTTCGCCCACAATGTTGGCGTGTGACACCGCAGTGGGCATTTTGTTTTTCGCGTGCTTCGTCTCCTTCGCAGACACACCCTTCTGTGCGTGGTGTATCTCAGGCCCCAGTGCCCCCCTTCCCTACCCCACTTTGTCTGGGAGGAAGCCAAGCAGCCTCCTCCCCTTTCGATCCCCCTGCCAAATGCCGAGCCACTTCTCGTGGTGAAAGGGCCGAGCACCTACGGCGAGGGGAAGCCAGTGCGATTCACCGCTACTGACACCGGCAGTCAGGTCCTGGATAGCATGGCTTCGGAGCGCTCCGCGACAGCCAACGTGCTCGGGCCATTCATGTGACAGGCGAGGTGCCACCGTGATTCCGACGCATCCCACCCGGCCCTCACCGCCCACTGGTGCGGGGTATGAGCCACGCCGAGGGGGATGCACCAGGTGGCGACCGGCATGATGGGGGAGCGGCTGTGAGGCTACCTGCGGGGCGGGCTGGGTAGACTGTGCGGCAGCCGCCGTGCTCCGATAACTGGGGCTGCGCGTTGCTGTAACACTTCTGTACACAGCTGCTCTGCACCACGCTGGTGGGGCCTGTGCCAGGCTGGGGATGGGGTGAGCGTGACCTCATCTTCCATGACAGAGAACGGACAGGTCAAAAAGCAAAAAATGGCATTGGTGGTGTCAAGTTTGGGTACCCGTGCTCGGTCTTGCTTTTCTTGTGTTACCCGGTCTCTTTTTTCGAATCAGAACCCCCCCCTTCGTTTGACACTGCTACTCCTGCCAAGGGCGCGCAGATCCCTCTTGAACGTTTGCGAGCCGCCTTCGAGTTGGCAGGTGATCTCTTCGATCTGGTGTTACCGTGCCAAGGCGCCTGTTTCTCCCTTCTCCCCACTGCACACTGATGCGGGCTTGTGCTATGTTGTGAGCACGGCAGCCGCTGGGAAGCACATTGCTTATCTTCTTTCGGAACTCTCTGTGTTTATCACTAAGCGCCTGAGTGACGCAGCCACATGACCTCTCTCTCCCCCACTGCGGTTTGCCCATGAAGCTCTGCTCTCCTCCCTCTCGTCCGTCTAGTGTGCACGAATGAGGAGGGGGGAGGGAGGAGGCACCAGGAGAGCAGCGGTGCGGGGGCATGTTGAGTTCGAGATGAACGATTTAGAGCTGTACGGTGGAGTAGCGAGGAAGCGGTGCAGACCGAGGAGGAGGAGGAGAGAGGGAAGGGGGCGGATAGCGTGGTGGGAGGCGCAGACTTTCATCCAATGACATAAGAAAGCGTTAGCCACAAAAGATACAATGCCCTTTTGAAGGAGACAGCGATGGCAAGACGGACGCTGCCGCGTGAAGTCAAGTGCCCCTCCCCCAACGACAACATTAGAGGGGAGGGGAGTGACGTGAGCAAGAGGTGAGAGCGTGTGAGCACTGAATCGACAGTAACACCTGATGCCCCCTGTTCTCTGCGTCTGCTCACGCTGTTCTGCGCATGCATATGTGCACCTCATCGTGTCGCACCTCCCAGCTCGCACGTGTATCTGTGCTCTTGGCTGTCATTCTCTTCCCTTCGCCATTGCACCACCTTGCTACCGTCCCCGTCTTTGCTTCCATCTCCTCGTTGCTCGGTACAGCGGGTGCACGTTTTCTCCCTGCGCACTCGCCTCTACGTGCTCTCTACCCCACAACAGCGCAGCCGAGCGCGCACACACGCTCGTAGACAGACGAAGATACACGCGCCCGCGCTTGGGGATCTGCTCTTATCATTGCTGTGCTTTCCGCTCTCTTGGCCCGCTCTCTTCCCACCACTCTCGAGAAATGTCGGCGAAGTCGCCGTCACAAAATCGAGGACTTTCTCCGCCTTCCCCATCGCCAGACGCCCTTCACCAACTGCGCTGCGAGAACGCGATGCTGAAGAAAGAGAAGCAGTTCCTGATGCAAGCGGTGGCCTCAGGGCCGTCCACCTCGGCCCGCGTCAACAGCGTTCGCTACAACGCTGATGCAGTGGAGGCGAAGCTGATGATGGCCTACCGGATGGCGTCCGAGATGCACGACGCGGAGAGCTGCAAGACCGTAGAGCTGCAAATGCAGCAACGCGTTGCCGAAATGTTAGCGAAGGTGGATAAGTTGCGCGAGCTGCTGGAGAATGTGCAGAAGGATGTGGAGGAGGTGCTGGTGGCGACTGGTGGCTGGGACAGGCAGGTTGCCACATAGCGAATCATGCGCTGTCGTCGTGTGCTGTTGCAGGGCTGCACAGCGCGTGAGAGAGGGCGATGGACAGAGAACATTGCCCTTGGAAAAAAAGAAGAGACGATCTCAGTAGTGTGTCTTGTGTTAGTGCTTGAGGATTTGTGTAAGTCGTCGAAGTCGCTCCGCACGCTCGCGCCTGTCTGCGAGCCCCCCACCTTTCCTCCACTGCGATGATCCTCTCTCGAGTGGCATTTCTCTGGTGTTTTTTTTCTCGTGTACATTATGAAGTTCCCTTTGCTGTTTTGTTTTGTGATTCGCAGCGGACTTCAGCCGACTACACTGGCGGGCTCTGAAGCAAAAGGCGGAGGCGAGAAACGCAGCATGAGAAGAAGAGCGACGGTTTACATGAGAATCCACGTCCTTCTTTCTCTCAGCTATCTCTGCAAGAGGTGGCAAGCATGAGAGAGGATAGCGGGATCTAGTGGCGCTTCGCCCGTTGCAGCACCGGGTTCTTTCCCGCCAATGGAGCCGGTTTTCTGTGCATGCAAAGCCCCCCTCCCCCCGTGCAACTCTCTCTGTCTCTCTGTCTCTGTCTCTCATCCGTTACTCGCCATTCACATGCATACGTTCACTTTTACCGTTCGCTCGCCTTTATTTTGTCGTGATATTTCACTATGGCTTGTAAACCGGCCCACGTGAATCTCTCACTCGCTGCTTTCCTCCGACCGTTCTTGCACCATTGTCTTATGCTCTGCACCTCATGCGCTCCTTTTCACTGGGCAGGTTTGAACTTAGTGGAGGCTGCCACCGCCGGTGCGCTCTTATAGACGTAGGAACTTTCTTCGTGGTCTCCCCGACCCTCTCTCACAGATCAGCATCAACCAACGTTTCCGTTTCCTTCCACCAAAGATTCGTTTCACTCGCGCACCTCTCAAGCGAGTGTGCCCCCCCCTCCCAACCCTCCTTCATTTGCCCCCCTCTTCCCCCCTGTACTTCTCCCCATCTCCTCACCACATACTCTTTGCTTCTGTTGCGGCACGGCCTCCCACATCCCGTTTCTTTGCGGTTTCACCACTAGCCGTAGCAGTCGGCCCTCTTTTCCTCTGCTCGCTTGCGCCTCACTTGCTCCGTGAATACTGGTCTTCTTGCCCTTTTTCCAGCTACCCTTTATGTTCCCCCGCTTTTGTATGTGTGTTTGTGTGTGTGTGCCGCGGCTGTCTCTGCTGTTTTCGCTACCTTTCGCACGTATACATCAGTGAGCAGGAGTCTCTTTCCTGCCTCTCCCTCCCCTCGCCTCCCCCCATCAGTATTCCGTTGACGCGTTTCATTTTTTTTTCTATGAGACCTTTCAACGCGTTTTGAGCCTTCAAGTTCCCACTTGTCCCTCCGACCTTTCTATCTACGCCTTTTTCTTCCCCCCTCCCCTCCCCTCCTCCCCCACCTCACTTCATTCGAAAAGCCTCATAGACCCGTTATTACTGCCTGATATTCCGCACTTTCCCACCACGCCTTCCTTTGCATATTTCCTTCTGGATTTTTCCTTTTTTTCTTCCTATTGCTATTGTCTCTCTTCGGAACTACTCATTTTATCTGTCTGCACTCTTCACCGTTCCTCCTCCTCTGCTGAGCGTCCTCGCTGACGGGCGCTTCTCTCTCCTCTCCTTCCCTGACCTCCTGCGCGAGTGGGGCGAAAGAGAATGGGGTGCTGCTGTTGTTATCCCTCGGATTTTAGGGTCGCCCGACAAGCTTCCTCGCCGCTGCACAGACGGTCGAGCTCTGTTGAGCACCGCTCCTTCGAACAAAATGTGTTCCATCGGCCTAAGCAACCGGCTAAGACTAGATACATCTGCGACCTGTGCGGCGTTGAGGTCGACCCGACCCTCTTTGACGGCCACCAGGAGGTATGCCGGACAAACCACCTCCGCACCATCCTAGCCAAGAATGCTGCGCTTCTCTCCCATGCAAACATTCAGCCATCGTCCTCGGCGAAGTTTCACGACGACGCGGCGTCGGGGGACAAGGAGCTGTGCTTGGTATGCATGGATCGGCCTCGCAGCTACGCCTTTCTGCCATGCGGGCACATTAGCTGCTGTCAGGAGTGCACCAAGTCTCTTGATCAGTGTCCCCTCTGTCGACAGCCGCGCGAGGGCCTTTGCCATGTTTCACCAAACGTGACTGCGCAGTACGAGTGCAAGCATTGCCACGAGCTCATCGCACCCACCCTCTTCGATGGACATCGCGAAGTTTGCGGCTTGCGACAGCGTCAAACGCAGCGCGAGGCCGAGGAGGCTGCTGCCGCCGCAGCGGCAGCGGCAGTAGCCGTGGGCGTTCCCGTAGAGGCAGCTGAGAATTCGGCTGTCTGGCAAAACAGCACCAATTCGATGCCGAGCAGGAGCCCGCCCCAACCAGCGATCGCCACACCGCCTGGCCCCATGCTACCCACAGCGACAGCGCCGGCACGCAACCCAGCACGCTCGCTCTCGCACGTCTGCCTAGAGTGCGGCAAAATGTATGGCCAGCTGGTCGTCTGTGCACCGTGTGGGCACCGCGTGCTGTGCTACACCTGCGCCGAGAAGCGTACGACGTGCCCCGTGTGCTTGAGCGAGATTCACGACATAGTCGTGGCGTTCGACTGAGGCGAGAGCGCATCTTGCGCTGTTTCTTTCCTTGTGAGACCCGTCCGGCACTGCGTTCCGTGTGCAGAACGATGGCTGTGATGAGGATGACGGCGTAGCCCGTAATCGTGCGCACGTGGGACTACGGGACTGTGCTGTGTTTGGGCTCTTCTCTCTCTTATGTCTCAGAACCTGGCGCAGAGCAGAGACGTGCGCCACAAGAATGACCGCCCATACAGAAAGAAGAGGGCACATAAGATCGAGAAAGGGGCGCAATGCCGAGCCCTTCTGCCTCACACGCCCACGTCAGACCTGTTCATGGATGCTTGTGCGCGTGCGCGGTCGCTCCGTACTTTGCCTCTCGTGCTTTTGGATAGTTTGCGGGTCTCTTTGCACTTTTATGTCGGTATATACCGCTACGCAGACAGATTTTTGGGTCCTTCGGCAGAGGCGCGCCATTCAGAATCATGGCCAGGGTGATCTTTTTTTTCCTTTTCTTCGTCGCTTGACCTGCCCGCAACTTTCACCGCTGTGTGCCGATACACGGCCGCGCGAGGCATGCGTCTTTCGGGGCAACGTAGGCTCCTTTCCCTTTCTTTGGCGCGCCAAGGCTGCAAGTGTGGTCCAGTTTTGACTGAATCTCGGTTAATGACGTACAGCGATAGAAACCGGTGACGTAGCTCGGGCTCAAATGTCTGTCTTCGTAGCGCTACCCTCTTCCCTCTCTCAGTTGGTTTTGGCAAGCGGTGGCGGTGGCGGTGGTGGTGGGGGAGAGGGGGCGGAAGGGGAGCGCGGACGTTTGTTGTTGAGTATGCCCTTGTTGTATCAGCTGCTAATGTTGGCTCTCTCGGTGCTACCAGCAGACAATCCGCTGCTCCGTTTGTGTCGGCTTCTCCCCCTCCCCCTTCTATCCGAAGGGCGCAAAGGACGGTGGCCGATGCTTTTTTGTTGTTTTGTTTTTGTGTTACTTTTTTCTGCTGTGCCGCGCTCTTCCTTCAGTTTCCATCTTCTCAAAAAAGGATACCACCTTTTTTTGTGTGTGTCTGTGGTGGTGGTGGGCTTTCTTGCAGCTGCCGCCCCCTCTGTTTGTTTCCTCGTGGTGTGGGTGTGCTCATCAAAACGAGAAACCGTCGAAGAGGGGGGAGGGCAAGGAGGGGGGGGGTGCTAGATATGAGCTGCAGTGTCACATCCTCCCTCCCTGCCTCTCTTTCCACCTCTGCCCATCACCCATTTTTCCTTTTTCGGGTTAGCGTGTGTGCGCGCGCGATGGAATCGGTCGACTCACTCCGCTCATCCTCTTGGTCTGGTCATCTCTTCCCGTCTTTACTCGATTTACTTTTTCTTGTTTCGTTTTTTGGTTGCTGTTTGTTTATGTCTCGCATGTCCGCTGTTTTGAATCTTCTGATGTTCTTTTCGCTTCCTCGGCGTTGGCTCATTGCCGTGTCTCTCCCGACTCCTTCCCCCTTCTCCCACTCCCCCACTCCCCTTCTTCATCTCTCCTGCTTGCATGTCTCTTCCGGTTTGTTGTTTTGGCTTTCACGCGTCTTCGTCGATGTTTGCTGAACCACTGTTTCGCCTCCACCCTCTGACGTCCCTCCCTGCGACTTTTTTGGATTGGGTTCATTTGCTCGCCACTTTTGTTGTCATTTTTTTACCACTTTTCGGATTCTGTCTTGCCTTGTTTTGCCCCTCCTCTTTTTTTGGTGCCCGTTACTGTTTCGCTTGCCGCCACGGTTGCTCGAGTCCGTGACTCGACTATATGCACCCCTCCTCCTCCTCCTCTGTGTGCCTACTGCCTCCATCTTCCCCTGTTCCCTCCACCACTGTTGTGTGTGTGTGTGAGGATGCGCACATGAGAGACGGGTTGTGTCTCTGATGTGCGTGGGTTTGCGTGAACACCCTAGTAAAACGAACGCATCGACAGCAATATCCGTAACGGCCGCAGCAAAGGAAAATAAGCAGCCACGAGGCCTGACGTTTTACAGCTCCTCGTTCTCATAGGAGCGCTATGCATGCCTATCATGGCCAGTATATATGACGCACACGGTGCCTTTTGATTTTTTCTCTTTTTCAAGTTATGGGACGCGACTGTCGCGAAAGTGGAAGACGCTTACAGAGAGGGGAGAGCTGAGTTTGCGAAGGCGAGAGCGCCGTGAGTTTATGCACGCAGCTGCTGTTTTGCCTCATCGCCCGTGCGGCGCTGATTCTCTTTCCCTTCTGGGCTGCCTTCTATCCGCGTGGATCAAGAGGCACGCCTCTTTCGTGATGAACGCTCGTCTACGTGTTGACGGATATGGAGTCTTTCACATGAGATTCGGGTGCTGTGCTACTCCTCACACTCCCCTGTCTTCTCTTGCGTGGCTCTGGTGCAGTATATGCCCGCGCCTCTTGAGCAGAGGTCGTCGACGGCGGAAGAAACGAAGCCATGCGCGCACCCTGCTTGCAGGGGCACCTATGAGTGTGCGCGTGCGTGGCTGTGTTTGTGTGTGTCAGCTCTAATCAGACCCCTTCACTCTCTGCCTTCGGACGAGATCACGGACTCCGTCTGCGGTGGACACAGGAAGGGACCGGCTAGAATCACGCTGCATCGGCACACACGCACCCTCTCACTCCCTCCTCACTCACTGAACTGCGCCATGAACCGGCCAAACTCGGACTCCGCAGCAGGATCACCACCTACGTCGTCTGCATCGCAGTCTTCTATCGCTCCTCTCTCTAGCCACACCCCACTGGCGAGGTCGGCCGTGTATGAGCGTCCGTCTTACCGCTGCCTAAGCTCAAGTGATGCCGATCATCCCGGCTTTAGCGCACCAAACTGCTGCGAAGACACCGCTCGCGCCGCGAGTTACTGGGGCCGCCATCCTCCGTCACGGAGGGAGAAGGGAAGGAGGGCCGCACAATGATGATGGCACCGGCTGACAGTCGCACCCCCGCCGCCGTGCGATGGGCCGTGCTGCCGCCGGTCTCATTCTGCGATGTCCTGGATGCTGTCGGCGCGCGACTCGTCTCACCTTTGCCGCTGCTGCTGGGGCACTTCGACTACTTTCCCGAGCTGAGACAAGGCCCACGCGTCGGCGGTGACGACCGTAGCCTGTCGTAGCGAGACACGTGGCAGTGGCGCATCTTGCTTGGCGCCGTTGCCATTCCGCCACCCTCGCCGCATCCGGCGCATGACGGAGATCCCTGTGAAGAACATGCCGAAGAAACTAGGCAAGCCCCATCAAATGCCTGGGAAGCCACACAGATGCAGCAACATTGGACGTCAGTGAATGCGTCACATCACCAGGCACCGCTCAGCCGCGAGCAGCTCGCTGCAGTTTGCATCAGGAACCGAAGCAGCACGAGGCTGAAGCTGTGCATACCACCGACGCGTCAAGAAGAAAGGACTCACGCCACCTTCTTGCTGCGCCCTTCGCGTTGCAAGGGAATAAAGAGCGCATTGGCACTCATCTGCACACACGTGCGTGCTTATACGTGTGCGTGGGAAAGGACAGGGAAGGGGGAGGCCTGCTTCGATCTTCCAACGGCAAGTCCTTTGCTTGATGCGCGGTTGCGCAGCAAGACACCACGCCGAGGCCCACTCTTTCTTCATCACTCTCCACCTTGCTTCTTTTTCCTGCTGTTGCTTACGGCTTAGTTCGTGCCACACCCACCCACACTTGTGATCACGTGCAGCAGCATACGCGCATCGTCACACATCCCACGCCCCCATTTTTTTCTCGACCCTCTTCTGACGGAAGGCACGCAAGCAGTGAGCACTCACCGTTCAAGCACAGACACATAAGTCACACACGCATTTGATCTCGTGATCTACCACCCCCTGCCTTCTCGCACCGACACCCGTTTGCAATCACGAAGTTCTTTCGCCAACGCATCATGCCCGCGGCGTCTTCCCTGCCGGGGAAGCTGGAGGGCTTCGTGCGCACCGAGTTCGAGGACACATGCCGCCGTCGCTTCTTCTATGGCCTCGCCTTCGACCCCTATGGCGGAACAGCTGGCCTGTACGACCTCGGCCCCACCATGTGCGCCATGAAGAGCAACATGCTTCATTTCTGGCGCCAGCACTTCGTGATCGAGGAGAGCATGTGCGAAGTGGACACGACCTGCCTCACGCCAGAGGAGGTGTTCAAGGCGTCCGGCCATGTCACCCGCTTCAACGATGTCATGGTGCGCGACACCGTCACAGGTGAGTGCATCCGCGCTGACAAGTTTCTGGAGGAGTGGAGCGAGGCGCAGATCGAGAAGGACGGCATTACGGCGGAGCAGAAGGACGAGTTCCTGCACTTGCTGCACGATGCTGCCGGCATGAACCTCTCCCAGATCAAGGCGGTACTGGAGAAGCACGCCATCAAGTCGCCCAAGGGCAACCCCTTGAGCGACCCCTTCCCCTTCAACCTCATGTTTGCCACTCACATCGGGCCGGAGGGCGACCGACTCGGCTACATGCGCCCTGAGCTGGCTCAGGGCATCATCCTGAATTTCAAGCGCCTGATGGACTCCGGCAATGCACAACGCATGCCGTTTGCCGGGGCTTGCATCGGAACCGCCTTCCGTAACGAGATCGCCCCGCGCTCGGCGCTTATTCGGGTTCGCGAGTTTACGCTGGCCGAGATCGAGCACTTTGTCAACCCGAACAACAAGAACCACGAGAAGTTTGACCGGGTCCGCGACGTCGAGATCTGGGCGTGGCCGCGCAACCTCCAGGCGAGCAACGAGGACCCCATCCGCATGACGATCGGCGAGGGTGTTGAGGCAAAGGTGATCGACAACCAGACTCTTGGCTACTTCATGGGACGCGTCGCGCTTTTCCTCACGGCTGTCGGCGTTCGCTTCTACCGCTTTCGCCAGCACCAGTCGACGGAGATGGCGCACTACGCCCAGGACTGCTGGGATGCGGAGCTGCTTACCTCGTACGGCTGGATCGAGTGCGTCGGCATTGCGGATCGCTCTGCGTACGACTTGACGCAGCATAGCAACGCGTCCAAGAAGGACCTGTGCGCGCGTGAGGAGTACGACGAGCCCTGCATGGAACGCCAGCTGCTGCGCCAGCTGACAAAGGGCCTCATCGGCAAGACGTTCGGCAAGAAGGCCGGTGAAGTTATGGCTTACCTCAACTCCGCCCCAGCGGAGGCATGCGAGGCGATTCGCGCCGCCCACGCAGTCGGCCAGCCGGCCACTGTCACCCTTCCTTCTGGCGAGGAGGTCTCAATCACGGCGCAGATGGTGTCCTTTGAGGAGAAGGACGTAAAGGTGACGGGCTACAGCTACACCCCGAGTGTGATCGAGCCGTCCTTCGGCATCGGCCGCATCCTGTACTGCCTGCTGGAGCAGAGCTACTGGGTGCGCCGTGACGATGGTGGAAAAAATGACAAGCGCGCCGTCTTCAGCTTCAGCCCGCTGCTGGCGCCGCAGAAGGTGGCCTTGCTGCCGCTGATGGTGAAGCCTGAACTGCTCGCCACCATCTCGGAGATTCGCCAGGAGCTCGTTCTCCGCGGCATCTCCGTCCGCGTCGACGACAGCAGTGTCACGATCGGCAAGAAGTATGCTCGCGTGGATGAGCTCGGCATCCCGTTCGCCATCACGTGCGACTTCGAGGGAGACGGTAGCGTGACGCTGCGCGAGCGCGACACGGCCTCACAGGTGCGGGTGCCCAAGTCGGAGGTGGCGTCGGTCGTGGTGGAGCTGTGCAACCCGCTGCAGCCCCTCATATGGGAGTCCGTGAAGGCCAAGTACCCCGCTCAAGCTGCCTCGGCGGAGAAGTAGGGCCGGCTTCTCTGCATGCGAGCCGCGCTCGAGTGTGCATGCATGTCTGTGTGTGCCCAGTGAGGAACGCAAGTGCACATACACCCTTCCTTGGTGGGTTGGCATTCCTACACGTGCAGGCGGCAGGAAAGAGGGGAGGAGGAGGGGAAGCTAGTAGCAGCACGGCGGCTAGCGTAGTCGCGCGTGCACGTCCACCATCTGGCGCCCTTCTTTGGCGTTCTCCTCACGTTTCCCGACTGATTTTTTTTCTTGCGAAAAATGGGGCGGCATTTGTACGGGCGCCTGTATGTGTCTGTGTGTCGGTCGTCGCAGTTTTGTGTCAGGGACTATCACACCTCTCCTTTTCGCTCACTCTCAGCCTATCCCCCTTTGCACCCCTTGCCACATGAATTCTGGCTTCTAGTCGCTAGAAGCAGCGGCGGCGAGGACACAGGGAGGAGTGGGTGGGGTGGGGCTTCCGGCGGCACGGTGGTTGCTTCGGCGCTTCTGCGCAGTTTTCTTTCCGTTTGGTGGCCCCGTTTTTCTTTTCTGTCGTGTATGGCCTCTCTGTGCGTGCGTCCCGTGTCTACGTTGTTGCTTCATATGCGTGTGTACACCTCTGCATCTGTGTGTACACTGGTGATGAGTGCAAAGGATGAGAGAGGGAAGTGAACGCACGCACACGCACACACACACGCAGTGGCCCCCTCTGTAAGTAAGCAAGTGCAGAGGCACACACATACATGCATCTATACCAACTGGCGCATAAAACGGAGGATAAGGACACAGGTGCGACCTCCTCTTTTTTTTCGATATTCTCTTTTCATGTGAGTTATGACCGGGGGTCCAGTGGGCGATCGAAAACTCCAGCGCCATGCTCGCCTCTCAGGTGGCTCTCCTTGCCTGATGTGTCTCTGCATCTTCTCTCCCCCTCTGTTTCTCTATCGGTGTTGTTCCTGGGCATTCACCCCCTGCTGGACTACTCTTCTCTTTTTTCTCACGGTTGTGTGCCTGCGTACGCCGCTCCCTTCTTGAACGAGCGTCACCACACCACAGCCGCCGCAGCAATAGATGTGCGTGAGAGGTGATAAGCGCAACTTGAACTGACTGCCTCGCTTGGTGCTGTTGCTTCTCGGACAGCGAAGCTAGCACACCGCGGATCTGCGTGGGGAACTGTAGAAAAAAAGGTGTGAAAGAACGTGAAAAAGACGGACGCACAGCGCACACACTGGGTGGGAGGAACTCCGCAGATGAAGCACATTATCTTCTCGTGTTCTCGTGTTGTGTCGCGTTCGTTACCTTTGCGTCCGGCCGCGCTGCTCTTTCTGCTTCATCCGCCCACGACTCGTTTTCCCCACCTGCGCACCCCTTTGGCCGCCCCTTCTTCAACGCCGCCGCCGCCGCTCTCTCTCTGCGTCATCTCTCCGTTAATTTGACATGTACACGTGCATAAGCACCACCGTCCGTCACGAAGATGACAGTGTGCGGCACCGAGAAAGCGAAGCGGAGCAACTTGATCAAAACAAGGGAGTGCGATACACGAAGACTGCGTGGGTGGCGGTGTCCGATGTAGCGGCGCCGACGTCTGTTTCTCTGTCACGGGCGCGCAAGTCGTGCTGGTGGGGCTGCTGCTTCACCCCATTAGCAGAAAGTTGTCATCGCGCACGTAGCAGACACATCGACATCATGGGTAAGGCTGGAGGCGATGGAGAAGACGCTAGGAGCCTTGTAGGTGTACGTGCATGAGGTCGACGTTTTTTTCTTGGCACCCTTCTCCTGCGTCCATGCTTTTTCTCATTCCTTCCTCCCTCCACTATCTCTGCCACATTCACCCCATCACCCCGCTTGTCTCCTTCCTCCTCCTGTTCTTCTCTCCTTGTTTCTACACTCTGTGATGTCTGTCACACACACACACACCCTACCCCGTTGCCATATTACTGACATGCGCATTCGAAAGTAGTCGTGCTTCGCGCTTTCTGTGCACACATCTTTCTCACGTTGGCAAAGATCCACCCTTTTTATTTTGTCGATCTCATCTCAAATTTCCGGCACCACTGCATATCTTGTGCGTCTCGTACCCCTCTGCCTCTTGCTGTACGTTGCTGTCGCCGCTGCTGCCCTTGTTGCGTTCACCTGTGCTTCTCCATTTTGCGTGGCTCTGCGCGTGTGCGCAGTTGCGTTGAAAGCACATCTTCTTTCCGTCTGCTCTGCGACTGCGTCTGTGAAGCGGCCTCGCGTCTTGGGTTCGTTCTTTTTCCGGGTCCTGCGTGCCTTGTCTCACCACCACACACTAACAGGGTGAGTGCTGGGAGCTGGGTAACGCACTTGTGCGTATACCGGCACATCCGTGCCCATACACACAGCCGCATAGACTGAATCCCTCCCTCCTCCCCTCCCCCCCACAGGCACACAAACAGCCCCCGCAACCAAGCAACGGCGGATTGCAATCATGTTCAATCGTCTCTTTGGTAGAGAGAAGCAGGTGCAGCCGAGCCGCAGCAGTGGCGGCGGCAACACGACCACCGCAAAGACGATGGAAGACATGGACGCGGCCATTGAGCTGTTGGAGAAGCGCGAGGCGGCGCTGGAAAAGCGCATGGAAGGCGAGCTGGCGAAGGCGAAGCAGCTGTACGCGAAGAAGAACACACAAGGCGCCCTTCAATGCATGAAGCGTAAGAAGATGTACGAAGAGCAGCTCGTGAACATTGGCGCGCAAAAACAGAACCTAGAGACGCTCAAGTTCACTGTACAGAACCAAAGTATGAACCACGAGGTGCTGCGTGCGCAGATTCGCGCCAAGGATGAGCTGAAGCGTTCCAACAAGCAAATGAAGGCGGAAAAGATCGAGGACAATATGGATGACTTGATGGAGGAGATGGACAAGGCGAACCAGGTGAGCGAGGCGCTCCGCCAGCCGTTAGACAATAACTTCGTCGACGAGGACGAGCTAATGAACGAGCTGGAGATGGAGCTCGACGGCATGAACCTCGAGGAGACCCAAGTAGCCGACGCGAAGCTGCCTGAGATGCCCGCCGTGCCTAACCAGACGCTTCCGGCGCAGCCGGTTAAAACCAAGACGCAGGAAGACGAGGACGCCCTTGCGGCTCTCGAGGCGGAGCTTGCGTAAAAAAAAGGCTCTCCAGGAAGGGGGTAGATCGAGGGAGAGGGAAGGGTGCGCGAAGCGGCCACACAGAGGAGGCGCTTGATAGGGGTGCGCTGTGGAGACACAGCGGTGTGGGCACGCAGTGCTGCTCATACGGGCACCGTAAGCACAGTGGAGTGAGCTGGTGTGTAGTTTTGCGGTGATGCTCACCCCCACCGGTCTTCTTCCGTGAGCGACACCATATTTGCACATGCGTTTGCCGCATCAGGACGGTGTGGGAGGAGGGTGCAAGGGAGTCTCGCTTGCAGCAACTCTTCACTTTCTGTGTGACACGGCGTCTGCCGGCGTGTGCGCTGTTTTTTTTCTCGACGACCACTCCCCACTGCACCTCAGCGGTGCCGTTGCCCCTACCTCGATCACCCTCACTGAGCCGACACACTCTTGGTTCCTCTCTCTCGAAGCACAATCTGCGTAGTGCATCTGCCGTTTTGTCCTTTAACGTTCTATTATCCACCTCTTCCTCTTTCTTCCGCTGGGCTTTGAATGATGCATTGGCTTCGCGCGCGTTCAGCGCAGAACATATGTATGTGCGTGTGTGTGTGCTCGTATGCCAGAACTGCCGTTTTTGCTCCACTTTTGCTGTCATCGCCGGTACTTTTTTTTGTTGTTGTTGGTCATCTTCGTGCTCTGTCTATGTCTCTCTCCCCGTCTCTGCCTCTGCCTCCCCTTTCCTTTCGTCTTGGCTCTTCGTTGTGTATGTGTGCGCGCCTTTCGCTTTCTTTTCTTTTGATGGCATCCTTTCCGCCTGAGCGATGCCATCGTTTGCTCTGTTGCTTCTACCTTTCTTGCGCTCTCTTTGTCGGTCGTTGGCCCGCTTTTTCCGTTGCGTCGCCTTCCCAGTTTGCCGTCGCCTTGCGTCTCGACACTGTGTCTACTGTCTTGCGTTGTGTCTGTGCGTGTTGTGGGTGAAAGGAAAGCCCCCCTGCTCACTTCTGTTCTTCATGCCTCATCTGCTATCTTTTGCGAACTATGTGCGCGTCGGCGCTCTGTGTGTGGGGGGGGGGCGATTTTTTTGTTTATTGCCGTTGCTTCTCCTCCTGCTGCTCCTGCATCCCCGCGATCTCCCCCCTCCCTTCTCCACACACTCGCACACATTCACGGCTGTTAGCAGACCGCTGGTGGACCATCTGCTTCATCTTTCGCTTGCATCTTACGAAGGAGATGGTGTTTGTGGTGTGGGCACAGATGGCTTAAAGGGGGAAAAAAGAGGACGGAAGAAGCGCCAAGGTGGCATCTTTTGCTCGTGTCTAGGCTTCCCTCCTCTCTCTTTTTCTCTCATGCATGCCTCATCGCTATCAGCATCATCACGTATCCACCCTCTTCTTGTTTTTCTTCACGGGTGGAGGGGAAGAGACGACCTCCCACGAGGCAGCCCCCCTCCCCTTCCCCTCCCCTCCACCTCCCATTCCTTCCCGCACACTCACCCGGGCGCAGCGTTGCATTGATGTGTACGTGTGTGTGTGTCCCTTTATTCGGTTGCATCTGAATGTATGCGCTGACTTGACCAGGAGCGACGACCTCGTGTCTTTTTCGCTTGCTTTCTTTTTTCTGGGGAATGCACGCAACGAAAACCAGGGAGTGGGAGAGCGTAAGATCGGGTGGCTGACGGAGTGCGGTGAAGCGGCATCGCAATGAAAGATATAAAAAAACAAAAGACACGAGAGAGGCCGGAGGAACGCGTTCGCTAGACTGTTTGAAATCGACGTGTCACCATTCGTGGCGTCTTCATGTACTCGTGACCTGGCGACGCATCTTCCTCAAGGTGCTTCTGATCTTTTTTTTTCTGTGCGTGATGGTGGCTGATGATGGTGAGCGTGAGGGAGGGAGGGGGGCGGTGGGGCGCAGGAGACGGAAAAGAGAAAAGGGCTTTGCATGCAGACGCACAAATAATGTGTATAGGGGGGGTTATCGCGGGCACATTTGGCTGTTTTTTCGCTTCTGCGCCTGTGCGCGTCTGAGTAAGTGTGCGTAAGGTGTCATTCAAGCTGAGGCGAGAACAAGAAAAGGAGTTTACGGGTGAGTGTGGGGGGGGAGGGGGCGGCGTTCGCGCAGTGGATGAACGAAGGTTCAAGAGAGAGGTGCAGTACGTGTGTGCGTGCGGGTGAGCAAAGAGTGACGGCCCACTGTTCTGCTTCCCTTGTCCTCTCTGCTTCTCACCGCTCTTCCTCCGCCCTCCTCCCCCGTTCCCCCATTATCCTAGCCGCTGATAGCGTGGGGGATCGTTTGGATGCAGGCCGGATGTGTCTCATCATCCACGATGCCTAGCAACGGTGCCAGTACGAGGCATGGTAGCCCGTCTATGCCTTCATTAGGCAGAATCCCCATGCAGCCACTGCCGCAGTGGGTGTGTATGCAAAGTCACGCGTGATACTGTTGCGGTATTCGTGTCGATGTCTGGGCGCCTGTGCGTCATTCTCCATTTTCTCCTCTTCTCACCCGCTTTTTCTCTTCCGCCAACATTCCTGCGCTCTGCTCTCCCTCTCTAATGCACGCCCTTTCATCGTCGCTGTCGCCTCGATCCCCTCGCCATGCGCCGGCACACCATACACAAACACGTGTGTGTGTGTGCTTCACCACTTCACCTTTGCTTACACACACACACACCACACTCCTCTTTCTCTCTCGTAGACGTTCTTCTGCTTGGCTTTCTGCTTCCTTCCTCCCTCCCCTCACGCAACCCAACCACACACGCCTCCCCCCTCTCTTCACCTCACCGCTGCTGCTGTTGCCCACAACGTTGCAAACACGCCCAGGCACACGCAGTCAGACGTTTT
>NC_018324.1:1453595-1455224 GCF_000234665.1 Leishmania mexicana MHOM/GT/2001/U1103
ACGTCCTATCTATATATCTATACATCTTTACAGCTATATATATATATATATATAACGAACCAAAAGAAACAGCAAGCACTCCTCGACCACCCCCACCACCCTCCGCATACTCAAAAGACCGAACAAACAGATGAACCTCGCTATGTCGCGTGCGTCGGGGGATAATTCTACCGCTACTGCGCCGTTGACAAGCCGTGGTTTCGACACGGCTGCACCAGCAGCGCCGGCGCCGCAAGATGCCTCTCGCCATTCGCCGCTGACTAATCACCGGCCACGCCGCAGGTACCGGACTTGCTTTGTGGCACTGCCACCACCCACTCGGGTGGCCTTCATTGCGCTCCTTTTCGCTCTGGTATACGCCAGCCAGGGTCTCTGTGCGGGACCTGTCGTTGATGGCCTGGCTGATAGGATGGGCGGGACCGCCGTGGCAACGGCCTACGTGCGCTCCTGCGACGGAACTTCGCTACCCACGCCGCCTGGGTGCGGGCTCAAGCTGGTGGTGGATCTCACCCTCGACGACAGCACTCTCACCGGCTCCGTCTTGGAGACAGAGGTGATGGTGACGCACGCGCTGCACCAGTCACTCTTTCCCCGTGACGCGGCGTCCGATGCTGCCGGCACAGCTGCCACCTTTCTGCAGGTGTCTCTGCCTCCCATCAAGTTGACAGTGCGGCGTGGCGCGGTGCAGATGCGCTACGGGCTCACGTACCTACGCACGTTCCCGGCGGCGTTGCGAGACTCTGTGCGCGTGCTGAAGACGGCCATGTCGTGCGACGACGGCGTCACGCGCTGTCCCTCCTACATGAGCATGACAGGGACGCTTGTGTCGGCGCCGCTCGGACTGTGCTGCCTCTGCACCAGGGTGGAGTGCGCCCTCACAAGCGACTTGTGCAACGCTTCGATGCGCGCGCACTTTTGCTTCCGCACCGGCGCAGCCGGAATCACGTGCGTACAGGGCGAGGGCATCACATACAACGGATGGTCCGTGGGATCGTCGTCGCCTTACTACACGATCCACCTATCCGCGAGCGGGCGAGGGGTCGCACCGACGACGCTGCAGCTCACGACGGACGCCCCTAAGACGCAGGACAATGCGTCTGCTCTGCAGCTTCTTCGGGCCTCTGGTGTTTTGCCCGGAGAGTCGAACCCCAAGGTTGATATTTCCGGGCGCGTTCTCTTTGTCCCCTCTGCAGAACACAGCAGTGCCAGCCGCAACACCAGCACTGGCCCTGAGCGCGACGACGATCCGGCAGAGTGGATGTTGCTCCCGGCGCCGCTTGTCAGCATCTCCGGCAATCAGTGCGACAAGGTCGGCATCTCACCAGACTATTTCTACTCACTCTCCAGCGCTACGCAGTGCAACGCGCAGAAGGGGACGTGCGTGCGACACCAGCTGGCCGACTACCGTGCGGCGGACCTGGAACAGATCGCGCAGGGCGTAGGCGGGCGCTATATCGCCACCTCTCTCGGCACCTTCACGCGGCAGAGGATGGGGGAACAGGAGTTCCTGCTCGATCTGTTCCAGATGTCGTCGACGAATTCTCTAGATATCGCTCAATACTGACCATTTAAATCATACCTGACCTCCATAGCAGAAAGTCAAAAGCCTCCGACCGGAGGCTTTTGACT